>NC_051440.1:20378973-20506312 GCF_001649575.2 Kryptolebias marmoratus | reverse complement strand
GGGGGGGGGGGGGGGGGGGGGGGTCCTGGTGAATGACAGCAGGAGCATATCCAAGAAAGAAACCCCACCCGGTTCAGGAAAGACGAGTAACTTTTGCCTTTCAGCAGCTCACATTGTTCACACACATCTACTAATATAAGATCCAATACTTTCCAAACTTCGGGGCCATTTCTGATGTTGAACTGTTAATTTGTGGTGCTTCCATTATAGTAAATTTACAGTAAAACTATAAAGAAGAAGAAGAACCTTCCCACACTTTAGGGCTGGGCAACCTTGTGACAGAAAGCCGTTTTCTGGCTTCCAGAGGTTCATCAGACCTGCAGAAATCAATCAAAGGACCACATTTTGAACTGGAAACATTAGTCCTCCAAACAGATCATTTGGAAAACATTTCCAGACTTCTTCTTCCATTTCTCAGTTAGCATGCTCTGTCCAAATAAGGTCTTATCATAAAATCAGACATGCTCTCTGTAAAATGGTGTTTGAGATTAAATGTTTTTCTGCTAAAATAAGCAGATCGTAGGTAGATTTTTGCTCTTTGAAGCATTTATGTTCAGTCTGTTTCTGGAAGAGTTTTATTTTATTTTAGTCCCAAGTTTTTAGATGTTTAATTCAGACTTTCAGTCAATTAAAGGTTCGTGAAGAAAAACGCTAATTTGTATTGACTTCCACGTGTGAGCTAAAGGTTTCCAATCAGAAACCCAAAAACAAAGACCTTAAACTCGAGGCTTCATTTAGTAAATTAACGTTTTGATCCTTTACCCTTTCAAATACCTTCTGGCACTTTCCATATCAACACCGTAAATAAAAAATAAAAAATTCAGAATTTTAAAAGTTAAAAAAGTCTAGAAACACTTATGGTTCTTCATATTCTGTTTTCTTTCTTTATAAAACCTGATTCTGATTTTTAAAACCACGCAGGAACCCTGAGTTTAAAAACGACTAACAAAAAAAAATAAAGAACCCAAATATTCAGAAACAATCCTGAAATATTTATAAATTTTAGCCTTATTGTTAAATTATTCAATCTTCAGTATTTCTCTGTTCAGGCATTTTGAAATTCACAGTTTTAAATTAGAAATAAAGGATCATTTTATTTCAAACTGATTTTTTTGTTTCATTTGTTTTACAGCAAACAGATATTTACCAGAGTGTGAAAGTTTTTAAATAAGAAAATATATCTAATGAGAAGCAAAAAGATGTTCTTTTCATCTCTCTGATATTTATTAGTAACTTTTATTATACTTGAACTTCCATGTATTTAATTCTCCCTTTCTTTTTGTTTTGTGGGTTTTGTTTTACTGAGTTTTAGATTTTATAAATCATGTTTTTATATTTTTAATACAGACCTTTGGTTTTTCCGTTTGAATAAAATGACATTTCCTGAGTTCCTTCCTGTTACAGGCACCACAGTTTAATCCTTTTACACTTTATCCCTGTTTCTAATCATTTTGCTTGTGAAATTTATTTCGTTTTTTGTTTTTATTTGCTGTAAAGCACTTTGTGTATAAAAGATGCTTTATAAATAAAGTCTGACTGATTGAACGACGCACCAACACAACTCAGACGAAGTGAATCGAGTCAAATATTATTATTTGGCATTTTTTCCCCACCAATGTCAGTTTAAAGTTAAGTGTTTCCCTTCACTCGTCTTGCATTTGAAAACATTTTGTTAAGATAAAGAAAAAGATTATCAGAAGAGAAATAGATGCAAATATATCTTAAATAGTTTGTGGACAAAACAGGAAAAGAAAAAAGATGCGATTCGCTTTATAAATGTACCAGTTTTGAAGTTAGAGTCTTTAAAATTATAATTTATAGCCCTACAACAACTAACAGCATCTGAAGAAGGATTTAAAAATCAGTCCAGTAAAGTTTGTTCAGCCGGGGAGCATTTCTGAGCTTGTTTCAACCTGAAACAACGAATTCTAGCGACGACTCGAAGCTGGGAAGAAGAACTGCACGAAGTGGCGTTCTGCAGCTTGCACAAAGGCTTTATTCGCACGCCGGCGGTAATTTCCAAGGCTGAAAAAAAGAGAAGAAACTGAGGCGACGTACCGTAGTCCTCCAGCAGCTGCTTCTGTAACTGTGGCAGAGTGAGTCTGTCCTGAGGAGAGCTGCTGCTGCTGTCATCATCAAAACACACCTGGTTCAACTGCAGGGAAAAGAAACCGATAAAAGGAAAAACGAGGCCGACGCTGCTGCTTCTGGGAGAACAAAATAAGGTTGAGCTCTAAACAACAACAAATAAATAAATCTGCACCTTGAGCCAGAGGTAGTCTTCCGTTTTATCTGCCACCTCTCCGTGGTTGTCATTGACGTCACACTTCCCGATCAGGCAGTAGACGGCTCTTTTGTAGGGATCGGCGCAGTTCCTCAGCGCTCGGCGGTAGTGAAGGCGAAGCTTGTTCTCTGAAGTCGGGGAGAGGCTGAAAGGAACGAGGGACGCAGAATGAATACGAGGAGACATAAAAGAGAACCGGCTCGATCCTGGAGCAGTTCAAGACAAATAAAAATAAAAAGATGCTGTCACCGTTTGTCGGGGCTGTTCATGTACTCCTGAAACCAGGTCTTAAAGTCACCCAGCTGGTGGTGCACCCTGTTCACCACCAGCATGGCTGCGTTCAGATCTCCACAACGCAGGCAGTAGTAGATTACTGCCCACACCGGGTGGCCTTCTACCTCCCCATCCTGTATTAAAACATTTCTTCATTTATTTTAGAACAAATAAAACATGTTTTCTGTGCCACAGTAGTTCTGACCGAAACGAGCACGCCTCTTAATTTATACAAACTGTTTTACTTTTCTACTGTCTTCTAAATACACGTGTTCAATATATCCTCAGAAAGAATGCATGTTTTCTTATATCTTATTGTTTAAAAAAAACACCTAGAATTAAAAAGAAATCTCCGGAGGTGGTTTAGTTTCTTGATCCAAGCAGTTTTTTTGCAGATAAAGGCTGAAAAGCAAAGTCTACATCTCAACTATGGATTATGATCTAATCAGCACAAGCAGCTTTTCTGATTAACTAATTAAGTCTCAGGTCGAGGTCACAAATATTAATTTATTTTTATCAGTGCGGATCAGGGCGCTTCATGTGGCGGGCGTGCTTTCAATCTGACTTTTAGCTGGTTGTGACGTTTAACGAGCAGCTCAGCAGCTGTTAGCCTAACATTTAGATTAAGGATTCCAAAACGACGGATAGGAGGTTTATCTGGATCCAGATAATGAAATATAATATATATATGCACATATACTGGCACACATTTTCCTGTACTCATGATAACTCATTTTAGATGGCACAGCTTTTCTAATATTTATGGTTGATGGTTTTAATTGGCGGCATTTATGGCAATTTAGGTGTTGCAGGTTTTTTAACATTTACGGTAATTCCCACGTCTGGCTCGCCGGTTTCCCTGAAGAAAACAAGCATGGCTGTCACTAAACAAACACAATTCTAATATATCTATTCTGGACCTTTGCTAGAGGAATATTTCATCAGGAGGAGCTCGGTGAGTTAAACTGAAGGTGTGTTACCTACCTGCATGCCAGGCAGAGGCCCCGGCAGCTTGATGTTGAGGAAGCTGCGGACCAGCTGGTACGTTCCAGGTACACCGCCGAGCTGGGCCTGGTGGAGGTTCCCAAAGACTGTTCCCATCGTGTGGTCTTTATATCTGCAGAAACGGAGGCAGACTTCATCAAAACTGCAGCTGAGCTACAAAAAAATCAACAAACGGTTAGAAAGGCGAGCTACCTGCTCTCGAGGAAGCTGAGCGCCTGGCGCACAAAGGCCATCTGCATTTCCACTGAAGTGCGGCTCTTAATGGTGTCTTTGGCCGGAACCAGCAACACATCCGTCATCTGCTTCACCATCAGCCACATCTCCAGAACGTTCTGGAGAACAGGAAAGTGGGCGACTCACGGAGTAATTATTGTGTCAACAACCGTCTTCAAGTTTCATTTATTTGATTATTTACTTCAAACGGCAGATATTCACCCTTCGGAGAAAAGCTAAGTGACTAATACTTCACTTATTTTGTATTATCTACTCCTTCCATGCAGGTTTATTTGTGCAAATGTGTATTTTTCAGTTATTTACAGTAATAGCATGGATTTCTGGTTTATGATTGGTTTGTATAAAAGGCCGTGTTGTGTTCTTACCTTGTCTTCAAGGCTTTCTGCAACTGAAGCTAATAAATCCCCCAGATTAGGCTGAATGTGCCCATTCACTATCTTCTCATTGAAAATATAAATCTGAAGGAAAGAGGTGGAAAAGAAAAAACAACTTTGGGTGAAAACAGAGCTCCTTAAATTGAAAAAAAAAAACAAAAACTGCTTGGCTTTCAGGGTTAATTTTGGGAGGTTTTTATCCTCGACCTGCAGCTTCAAAAAGGTAAAATCCTACGACCATCGGGTGAAATGGTTGGCAATAAAAAACAGCAAAAGGAGAATCAAAACGTTGAAGAGGTCGTCGAAGAGGACGACGAAGACGAGACAAATGACGCCGCACGCGATGTGGCGACACATTGTCTGGATTTAAAGTTCTGCGTCATGCAGCAGATCCGAAACGTTCGCGGAGGCAAAAAGCAGAAGGTCAGACGGGATGATGAAGCCAAAATGAATCAATATCTTTGATCTGCTGCTTCCTGGCTCGCTTTGCCCCCATTTCAACCAAACGACCAGGCGGGCAGCAGCAAAGAGCCAAACTGCTTTCAGGCTAAACTCTTTTTTTTGATGGACTTATGAATGCTTCCATAATGGTTTTTAAGAAGGAATTGACTCAGATAGTTAAAGGATCAGACAAATATGTTACCAGCTGTAGTTAGCTGGATGTAAAAATTAGCTGCTGATAAATAATAAGTAGGAAAATGTTGCATTCATGAATTAAACGCCCCATAAAACACGGCAACTCCTAGATAAAGAGTCAAATAGTTTTGCGGGGAAGCTGCTAATCTCACACAGAAAGCTAATTTTATTCCCCCCGATTTGAAATTCTAATGGGCATAAAACTGATTAGCCGGATGCTGACTCACCTGCCGTCCATAAGCCACCTCCACACTGTCCAACGCACTCCTTCCTGGAGCTGTCACTTCGCTCACAAAGCTTGGCTGTAACACACCAAGAGCCCACAGATGGCTTATCACTCAAAAAATAAAAAACACTTTAAAGCCACAAACAGCAGACGTGTCAATCATCTACGAGAAAAACTGCAAACTGTGTCCGCAGCAGCAGTAAATCTCTCTGACGGCTCCTCTTTTCATGCTCCAGATTTTGTCATTTAAGGAACCCTTCCAGCCCAGAGAGCAGGTCAGACTATCCACAGGGTTTTTTATGCCTTTTTCCCAAAGAATGCTGGGATGTGCTCTCAAATCCCACCGGGTGACACGCAAACAAACACAAGTCCTATTTTACACGGCGTGACGGTAAAAATAGCGCCCGTGGTTCTTAGATGAGACTATTTTAAGACTAAGAGTACGATTAGCTTTTAAGTAGACACATTCAGTCCAAGAAGTTAAAACGCGACACAAAATAGATGCTGCTTCCAGTGACTGATTAAACCTTTTTATAAAACAGTTCAGTCATTAAAATGAGATGATGATCAAACTAGGAAGCGCTCTGAGGCCGACCTTTTTTTTTAGGCCGTTAACTATTTAATTGCAAACAAAAAACAGAAGACAGATAACTACATTTTAGAGGATAATATCTCATCAGAACCAGTTTGTTTGGAAGAAAAAGGCTCCAAAATTACATTAAATTACCAATAAAAGCTCTCTGCCTTCCGTGCCGTCGTTTCAGACTAAAGTTGAAAATAAATTATGCGAGATCTTACGTTATGTCGCAGAATCTGTTAGCGCTTATAAATGACTCAGCTACTACCACATCAAATGTTAGCTCTGCATCTGTAATATTCACTCAGTTAGTGTAATTTATGTGGCGATTAGCTGTTGCGGCCATCTTGATTTGGACCGACTCCAAAAGTCAGTCAGTTGTAGACGTTCATCCAGAGATTGCTTTCTGAGAATTTCAGCAAAATCGTGTCAGGGGTTCATGTGATATTTTGCTAACGATACAGACAAACGAACACAGGTTAAGCTTTCGCTGGTGGATGATGATTAAAATTTATGATTTACGGAAAAAATGATGAATGATTCATTAAAGCAAACAGAAAAGATGCTTGTGGAGTGAGTCATTCTGTAATAATCTTAATTAATCTTGTATTATGCTATCAATAACATTCATTATTTTATACTTAAGTAAGGAAAATGCAGCTAAAAGTCAAAATCAGCTTACCTAATCAAGCAGTAAGGTAATATATGAGAGTATTTGTTTAGTTCTTTTATTGTCACCGTGGGATGCATCTGTCATACCTCCACATCTTGGCTAAAGTCCAGAGCATCCTCTCCAGCTCCCAGCAGAGTGTGAAGAACTCTCTGCTTCACCTGCTCCCACTGAACCAGCATGGATTCACGATGATACTCCTCAGCCAGCAGGAACGTCTGAGCGGGTGATAGTTGGGTGGGGGTGGGGGGTGGAGAGGTTCAGACATTCACAATGAAAGGCTGGAACTGAGGGTGGGGGTGGGCGGTCCAACCCCTGACCTCCACAGTCCATAGTTCTCGGAGCTCACCCATTATTTCGCTGCATGCGTGTATATTTCAGACACATAAGTCAGATTTAGCAGCAGACCCCGTCAAGATTGTGGAACCCCATCAGGACCTGGTTCAGTCTATTTTAACTGTCCGCAGAGACTCAAAAGTGAGATAATTGGAGCATGAGATAATTGAATCTCCAGCTCAGGGAGACATAAATCTAGACTACAGCCACTATTTGCTGTGTTAACTTGGTGCCCGCGTTTTCACGTTTTAATCTCTTCTGGCTTGTTTTTAATTAAAAGCTTCAACTTATAACAAAATTTCCAGAGATAAATAAAAGCAAATTAAGAAAGGACAGATATTTTTTAAATGGGGATGATCACAGTTAAAAAGTCCAAAGTCTCAGGAATAAAACGTATCAGCTGGGCGTGAAAAAAAAAAAAATCAGCTAAAATCATCCAACATCTGCATTCCCTTTAAAACCCCGAGAGCATTTAGTTTCCACCCTTGCACACACGTCCTCCTTCCTCTCTCGGGGAGCAGAAAGATAATGGGATTGGCAGCTAATTAAACCCAGGGCCTATTAGCTCTGCACATCGGGGAGGCCGTCTCAAAAATCATTCCCCAAAGGTTCACACCAGAAGGACTTTCAGATCACAGCGAGCACAAATTCCTAAAATTTGCTTGTTAGGTGTTCATTATATTGAAGTGCTAATCTTTATAAACAGCACAGTGTTGAGAAGTCGTGAATTTGGGAAAGCAGAACATGGAAACAGGAAAGCCTTTGGCTATTAGAACTAATTACTCTATTCTGATCTTGGTTTTTTACCAATTACAAATGTAAAAAAACAACAAAAAAAAGATGAATTCAGGAACTGGATTCCTACAGATCAGAGATCAATTTAATTTGTTTTATTTGAAGAGAGAAGCGATCAGAGTGGGCAGATACTGACCCTGCGGCGAGACTCTTCGATGGCTGACAGGAGGGCGTTGTCCCTCTCGTTCTTCAGGAAGCCCTGCGAACGACGAAGAAGAAGGTGAGACACGGCGACGAGGAAGAAGCCAGACATCGTTCTGACTACTTTGGACAAAAAGAAACACAAACAGTTCCTGCGAGACACCTTTAATATCTGAACGATCATCAGTTCATCTGGAGAAACTCCTCTATTTTTTGTTTTTGTCACTAAAGTTTCGTATAGTTTCTATTTCGATTGCAAACAGAATGCTTTTAACACTGTTTACTGTGAGACAGCAATAAGCACGGGCGCCATTTTGGATTCAACTCAAGATGGCTGTCGCAGCATAAATGCCCATCTTTGGCTCTTTTTGTGATAAAGTCTTAAAAATACCTAAAAAATCCTGTATGCAAAATGAAATCTGTTAGTAAACAAGCAGCACTTTTTAAACCCCAGACTGGTAAAGAGATGACAAAGTTTATTAGAATATTACTAATCTGTAGATCTGTAATACTTAAATGCTAAATCTGAGGAGTAACTGAGTCAAACACTATCCTATTTTAGAAAAAAAATCCACAATCAAAGAACAAAACTAGAAAAACATGAAATACATTTCAGCTAAAGTAGCAGAAATCTGCCTTACTCTCTGCAACTACGACATAAAACTCAAATTAAATATTTTTCTGTTTCTTTAAAGAATAAAAACAAATTTTAAGTAGATGCATTTAACAGCAACTAAAAATTCTACACTGAAAATGATGAAACCTACAAATTCCCACAGTGATGATCAATTATCAAAGCTGCAGCTGTCTCATTTTGTTGCCATTAAATAATTGATTAAACAACCCCTTTTCATAAATACATGAGCGCTTTAGCTATGCAAAACGCACATGACAGATTGTGTTCAGTAATGAATTGCCAAAGAAAAGACAGAAAATGACTTATTTTTTAATAATTTATGCAGATAGTTAACCCCTGCACCCATCTTATTAGAGAGATTTGTTGACATGCAGGTCAGTAACTCAGCTCAGATCTGGTTCCTGCGCTGCATTTTTATATACTTGTAATTACGTCCTATTTAGCTATTCATGTGCAAGTAGGATCACTGAGTTTTAAAAAAAAGGACCTGATGAGACACTTTGAATTTCCTAAAACCCACCAGAGATCCTTCGGTTCTACTGGGAAGTCAGTGCTCTTGGCTATCGCCATTTTAATCTCTTCTCCCACGAGTCCGTGCTGCTGCGCCCGTTTCAGTCCCAATCCCATCTCCTCTCTTCTTTCAGAGCTTTTAGACTTCACCTTTTTTTTTTATCTAAATCCTCCCATTTGTTTCAGCTGACAGATTGGAGGCAAACGGAAGCACAGAATTTGGTACTGAGAGTAACTTTCCGAGGTCGTGAAAAGTGATAATTAATGCATCGGGAAACTACCGGTCCTGCAAAGTGTGAAACAATTACTATCAATATGCTACAAAAGACCCTTCTTACCACACAAAACACAATAATGATAAAGTAATCAATTATGCCTACGCATGCTGATGCACCCCGGGGTTTTCCAGGAAAAGCCATCTGTTGTTTTTAGTCAATGTGACACAGTTACTACAGCAGCAGACGGGAGAACAAAATATAAACGTATGGAACAAATAATCTGCTGTCTACACTTTCTGTCTCTAATGCAAGTCAAAACATTGTTTGTGGTTTGTGCAAGTACAGCATTATAATTTTCGCAAAACAAAAAAATAGTTTAGTGTCTTATTTTTCTTTAAGAAAATCCAAATCGAAACAATATTTGGTGTGACCATCCTTTTCCTTTAAAACAACATCTATTTGTTAGACATTTACTTGCAGAATCAGGGGTTTGAAGGATTATAGTCAGGCTTATTAATCAATAATGCCAAAGAAATGCTAACATTTATCGTTTCCATGAACAGACTGAACCCACGGTCTTTGCCTGGAAGATGAACAGCCGTGCTGGAAGCTAAAAACTGGGTGAAGAACAGCAAAAAGGTAGTCTTGCATGAGCAAGACAGAGCAACAAGCCCCGAGGTAGTTGCATTAGATCGGCCACATCTCTCCCGGGCAAAGACTTCAGAGCAGAAACACAAACAAACGGGAACCGCAGATGCTGTGGTCGCCCAGAGAAACTGAAATCAGAAGATGTGCAGCGGTGCCATCAGCTCAAAACTGGGGGAAAAACAACTAAACTTGAGGGAGGATTGCAGCAGGTTTGTTGCTGTTTTGTTTTGCAAACTGAGATTAGGACAGGATTAATGGCGTTCTCAGTACAAACGAATACAAGCAGACTTATCCACCAGCATCAGGGAGGCATCTGATTTCCACAAAATTATCCTGCAGCAAGACACCCCCCCCACACACACACCCCAACAAAAACACAAGCAACGACATTAAATAATGATTCAGCAAGAAGAACGTGAATCACAGACAGAGCCCAGATCTCAACATCATGTGTCCAAAGTTGAAGATAGAAAGATCTGAGTCTTTTTTTATGTTAAAAAATTGACGCAGCTAAAGCTACCTTACATAAATGACTCTTAACTAAAAGCTATTTGAAGTCATTGAGAGAAAAACTATATATTTTCACCAATATTTACCCTTTTAGTAAATATCGCTAACACCTCCAGCTTCTTTTCTCTATTACAATTGTTCCTATAAGAGGCTGATAGAAGGTATATATATATATATATATATAAACTAGAGAATAGCTCAGGTCAATTAGGAGTGAAGAAAAATAAAAGGAAAATGAAATAAATCTCTTGTCAGACAACAGTGCCGGTCTTGACTCTCAAGGTTCCCGTAAATTAAAGAAAGTGTGATGAGACAAACATCTTTTCCAGATAAAAGCAATAAGCTCTTATCTAAATCCATCTTAGCCATTGGTGGCCAACGCCGCTGGGAAGTAGCCTCAGCATTTTTTTTTTTTTTTTGCGTCAACGAGAAACTCAGGACTTTCCATCGCTGTCATTTTGCTGCCAGGCTGCAATCGCACTGCCAACAACTGCTTATACACCATTTTCTGTGCCAAATGTAAACTGACAACTTAGCCAACAGCTGCAGCCAAAAAATTCCCATTTGTCTGAGACGCAAAAAAAAGCCTCCCCTTTTAAATTAAACAGGCTTTTTAGAACGCCAGTCTTTCTAAATCTGCAATCAGATATGACTAAGAAGAAGAAATGCGTCTGACACCGTTATATTGTGACAAACACAGACTGTTTCTACCAGAAGGAACTAAAAAAATAAATAAATCCCAGAGAAGCTAACTAGTTTTACCTACTTCAATCAGGATTCGCTCGTCCGTCTCAGGGTGATTTTAATTAGCACTAAACAGCTGACAATCCAGGCATGTTTCTCAGTCTGAGACGCTCTGTACCAGCGTTTTTCACAGACTGAACGCTGCCAGTGATTCAATACTTCTATGTTCTCGTTGTCAAACAGCAAAAACATAAAGACCAACAGGAAAACCAGACATTTTAGCACACAACAGCTTCACCATCAATGCAGCGTTACAGAATAGGTAAAGATGTATATTTTCTATTGCCCCACCCCTGTATTGTGTATCCTAAGAGATCTGCAACCCACTGTGAACACCCACAGCCTGCTGGCCAGACAGTCCAGAAGCTTCCACAGAAATGGAAATACATCCAGGAACATTTTAAAAAGACCAAAAAATACTGTCTTACTTAACACAGGCAACAAATGTTGAGCTAAACCAGGGGGCCGAGTCTGACCTAAAATTAAAATACAGCTGACATACATGACTTTTTTACACATATATCACCACTAATCACAGAAAAAAACTATACACAAACAAAAGAAATCAGATAAACGTCACTATATTTTAAAACATTAAACGTAAAACTCGATTTTTATGACGCAATAAATGCGTTATTTCAAACGTCAGTGTGAAAATTGAGACTGCAGACGGAAAGGCCCTTTAATCGTTACCTTTGGTAAAGATAACAGCAAGCCTTTATCGGGATGCAGGGCGTTCGAATGTTCAGGGAAATCTTTGTCATCCTTATGCTAACCTGGTCTCCAAGAATCTAGGGGTTAGTCAAAGAGCAGTAAAAAAAAGGACAGAATGGGAAAAGCTCTGGCCACTTTGCAAGTCATCGTGAAAGTAAAAAGAAATATTTGGCATGACAAAATGAGCTGACCACAGCCCAAGAGTCTGCAAGAGAAACCCCACCCTTTGATTTTTCCACTTTGTGCTCAGCATACGAAAACCCCCCAAAAATGATCTCCTAAATGTACATAAATTGATTTAGGGTGATGACATTTACCTCCTGAGATCAATGGCATGTTTATACAACCACCCCCGTCATTGTTACATATCAGCACACTGTAGCATCGCCAGACAAGCAGTAAGGAAAGACAGAAAGGTGACAAAAAAGTGTAAGTGTGTGAGGGCGTATCCATGTATGTGAGTAATACTCACTCATGCTGAGCGGCTTCATGCCGGTGTGGCAGACAGACAGATGAGAAGACAGGATGCGACACGTAAAAAATATATTTATATACAATATATAAATATAGTTTTCGGTCTCTTTGTCAGCGTCACGACACGTAGGCTCTGACAGCCCAGGAGACCTGCAGCATCCCCCCGCCTCTCCGGCCAACTGTGTACAGAGCGCCATGTTGGGCGTGTTCCCTGTGCCCTATGGAGCCGGCGTGGAGGTCCGCTTGCAGCCCCCTCCTGTTGGAAAGCAGGCCAGTGACTCTTGTGTCAGCCGGAGAACGGAGTGAAAGTGCCACATCAAGACTAACTGGAGGTGGTTTTATCGTCGGAGGGCTGTACCAACTGAGTGTACAGACGCAGGGGGGGGAAACCACGAGAAGCAGCTATACGTTCATATAGAATAACTGTCCGTGGCCTCAGTCATTACCTTCCCCCCCCCTCCGTTCTCAGCCATCATTTTCCATCCTCTCTCACTTTCCTTCCTTCACTTCATCCTTGCATCCCTGACAGCCCTCTGCCTCCTCCCTCCCTCACTCGCACTCATTTTCTTCCTTTTTTATCCATCTCTGTATCCTTCCTTTCCTCCCTCCCTCCCTCCCTCTCTCCTCCCTCCCCTCAGCTCTATGCAATTATAGTAATGGATTTTTTCCCCCTCGGTTGATGGCTTCCGACATCCTGTCTTGAAATGAGGCTAATCATGCTCTTAAGGGTCATGTTTAGTTAATGAAGGGTTTGGGATGCATATGGGGGGGAGGGGGGGAGGCTGTGCCTATATGAAGGATGATTATTGCATACATGTCCAACCGAACACCTCCACATGACGTTTTGTGCACACGCCACAATCTCATTCACACAGATGGAAGCACCACATAGCTCTATTTATTTATTTATTTATTTTGTGCAGGCCAGCACCGTCGACGAGGCGTGCATCCACGTGCAGATAAATCTACGCTACACACACACACACAGTTGTTCATTCATTCATAAGCACACAAAGTTACACTGTATGAGGCTGCGAATGGTAGCAACCGGCACAGATACAGACATGCAAACACAGCCTGTGCACAGAACACACACACACACACACAGACTTATCCTGTGAAGCTATGTCAGGAACGTTCGTTTATCTCAGCAGATGCTTGGGGCTTAGCCAACTGCATCCACCAAACGCATGCCATTATTGCTGAAAGATGTGTGTAAGTAATAGGCTGAGAGGGCAGGAGAAGAGAAAGAGGGAGAGTCAGGATGGGAGAGGAAGAAGGGGGGGGGGCCAAACCGGTAAGGGGAAGAACGATATTGTGAAAGAGAAAATAGAGTTAGCAGGAGTTAAAAGATGGTGAGGCTAGAAAACAAAAAGGAGAAAAGGAGTATGAGCAAATATATATATATATATATATATATATATATATATATATATATATATATATATATATATATATATATATATATATATAGTGATATATATATTAAACGAGTAATAACAGAGATAAGGACAAAGGCAGAGAAAAGCTGCAGCTAGCCGCCATTTTTCTACGGGTATGATTCTCTGCAGTTTCCTGCTCATCTCATGTGATCTCATCCTGTTTTCTTCACATTTCAAATGCAATCATATATATATATATGTGTGTGTGTGTGTTTGCAATCATCTTTCATTTTCTGCAAATGTACATTCCTTATAAGAAGAAAGCAGAAAAATGCTACATGCTGACTCACTGTGGTTTAAAAAGCTTTATTATCAAACCCAGCAACTGAACAGAGGTTTTATTTGGTTATTTCTGTTTAAGTGTTTTAACCCAATTCCATATTTATCAGAACAAAGACTCTTTTGAGATTTATGTAGCTTTCTGAGATCTAAATGTGTGCATTCATAAGAAACAAAAATTAGAGAAAAGATGAGAAAGAAAAAAATACTAACATGTTAAAAAACTGCCTGCAAGTTTTTATTCTATTCCAATCTGCTTTGCTTTGCATTGCTTAGGACAGAAATACACAAAACGCAAAACATAAAATGTTATTTTTTCCTAATTAGCAGTGAGATATTCCAAAGACAGTCAAAACTATTTCTAAACAGTAAAGGTTTGCAACATCCAGACATAATTATTGCAGAATAAACTCCTAGAATTGATTTCTGTATTTAGGATTTTTTGCAAATTCTTCACTATTTAATTTGAAAAAAAAAACAAAAAAAAAACAATTTAATGTTGATTGCCACAATAATTAAAGGCCTAGCATTCCTTAAGGGAATGCATATCGCCCACCACCTTTCATGCCAGAGTTTTAGATCATTTTATGCAGAGAAATTACAAAACTACAGCTGTTTTGGTCAAACCTTGAAAATAACATTACGTGCAATCTATTGTGATGTTGTATCGTCCTCAGATTATGTCCTGAATGACTCTCAGCTACAACCACATCAAGTTTTAGCCCAATATTTGTAAAGTTACAGCCATTTTTGTGTCAGTTTTATGTCAGCTGGCTGTGCCAGCCATCTTGAATCACATTGGCTCGAAAAAAATCAGTTCTAGATGATTATCGCTTTCTGAGAGTTGTAATAAATTCGTCCAGTAGTTCAGCATGTTTTGGTAACAGGCAGATTATCGTCCACCTTCACCAATCAGCGAGCGATAAATAAATCACCCGTAGAAAACAAACAAACAAACAAACAAAATCCTATGTTTCCTTGCTCCTCTCTTTTGCTCCAGTCACGATGATGCTCAACACCGAATGCTTCAGCATCTGAATCATCTGAATCGGGTGTGGCCGTTCGGGGCAGTGAGGAGCATGAATGTATGACCGAGCAGTCCTTTGTCATATCACAATATGTAATATCTCCTCCCAACGTCCACCTTTATGGAAATATAATAACCTATTTCACTCCGTAGAGTCAAAACAATCCTGCTACAAATAAACAACAAGATATTCCAATTAATTAGATGTTTAAACATATAAAAACAATAACAAAATGCACTTTCAAACCAGAAACAGACAAGAGAGCTGCATCACAATATGACCAGATTTAGACAGCTTAAATTTGGACAGAAAAAAATGGTTTGTGCGCTACTAATACAGTAACTCTCACAATCATATATATATCCAGAGAAACATCATTCACACACCACTGCCTTGGGGAGCTGCGGAGGCATATATCAGCTCACTCGTGTGCAAACATCCATAAATTCGTACATTTCAGCGACTGTTTCTTTGCCCCGTCCATCAACTTTGAGTGCCCCAGACTCCAAAACCAAACGAAACGTAGCCTAAATTCAAACACAAGGCTACACACTGAAGTCACGTTAGAAGGCGTACGCCGATCAGAACCGGTCCACGTTAAGTGGATCACACAATGAATGGCTTGCACTTATATATGGTAAATGGCTTGCACTTATATAGCGCTTTATCTAGTCCAAGGACCCCAAAGCGCTTTACACTACAATCATTCACCCATTCATCCACACATTCACACACTGATGGTGGTAAGCTATATTGTAGCCACAGCTGCCCTGGGGCGGGCTGACAGAAGTGAGGCTGCCATCACACCGGCGCCACCGAGCCCTCTGACCACCATCAGTAGGCAAGGCGGGTGAAGTGTCTTGCCCAAGGACACAACGGCTGAGACAGCCGGAGCAGGGGCTTGAACCAGCAACCCTCCGATTACAGGACAAACCCCTACCTCCTGAGCCACTGCCGCCCAATCATGAATTCCCTCTGCTGTTCTCGGCGTCATAAAATGGATTCTCTTGAATTAAGGCAGACAGTATTTAGGGTCATGTCAGGCACGGAAGTGTCTTTAAAACTGGTTAGATGCTGGAGAGCCTCGTGTTTTTATCAGAATGATGGCCGTTTCTGCACGCCGTTAGGTCCTCTCTAACAGGAGTGAGATTTGTGCTTGCATGCTCAGCATTAGCTCGGACTTATTATGCGCCAGCATCGGATTTCGTCAAGACAGCCTTTAGCCACAAATCCTGTTTCCAGAGGCTGCAGCGAGGACGGCATCTGAAATGGATCGAGTGGTCACTCCCTGTTTTAGTGTAACGTTACAAGAGGGCCTAAAGCACTCATCTAAGAGTTTGGCAGCGGGCTGAGCTGTATCCCATCTACATGTTATAACATATTGATTTCACTCGGGGCCAGACTCAAATATATGGAACAATCTGAGGCGTGGGCTCTTTACAGTGCTGGAGCTCTTCTGCTATTGAAAAAAAAAGAAAGAAAGACAGAAAATATAAAATATTTCAGGTTGTTGTTGCTCTCCTCACGCGGTCCAAACTCATTTTTATCCAATCAGTGTCCAAACTAAGAACAGTAACATCTCTAAAGATTATGTACTGTTAGGTTTTTTAGAAAAAATTCAGCCTCTAAGCTTGTCTCTGTTGGATAAAATCCTATAATTCTTCAGTTTGCACAAAGTGATGGATGCAGATGAATACTTCTGCGCTCGGTGGCGGAGCCAGAAATGAGTTTACAGGTGGCTCTACCGCATTTAATGCAGCTTGTAAAACAAACAGAAACTAGAAGCAACGTTTACCTGAACGTTGAAACTGTCGTCGACAGCAAATTATTCAGCGACAGAGACTTGGGACTGCTGCAGTAGAGGTTTTACAAGGTTTACTTCGAAACTATTTCATTTTAAAGAGCTTAAAAAATGTTCTCAAGTGATACAAAAATCAGGTGTCTTATTTTAAACAAATTAAACCACTTTACATTCCTAGATTCTAAGTCAGTTTATGAATTTACACTGAAGAAAGTGAAAAGTTTGAACCGGTCATAAAATTGGCATTATTACTTCAGCTATTGACATGAAACTTTTAGCAAGGGTTGTTTAATTAATGTGCTACCTTATTCAATGGCTACAATAAATATTCATCAGTATTTTTTATTAAACACCTATTAATTACCATCCTTCATGTTGCATCACTACTGAGAGGCATTTTCTCCACAGTACTAAGTTTTCCTGGGGGTAAAAAGCAACAAATCAGCTGATATTTGGTACTATGTTTTATTAGGTTGCTTTAAAAAATGATTTTCTGAAAAACCAAACGTGCTTTAGTCAGACCAGAAGTTAAATTTTGAAGCTATCTTACAAATCAGAAGTGAAAAAAATGATAAGATTTTGGGGTATTGTCCAAACTTTCTCCTCAGTAGCCAATAAAAAGTGATTTTTGTGGAGAAGATTCAGTGAACTGAACAGGCTTCATAAAACTTCAGAACCAAACCATATATTTTAAATCTGTAATGTAGTCACTTCACAGACAATATAAGGTTCCAAAATCAAAATTAAAACTTAAATTATTTAGTAGGCTTATTTAATGGCAGCTTAGTCCCTTCTTTTTTATTTCTTTTAATTAATTGCTCCCAAACTCTGGAACAATCTTGTTAGGATGGCCAGTACTTTAAGTCTCTATTAAAGACCCATTTTTTTAACTTTTAATTCCAGATGAGCAGAAATGATCAGGCTGTTCTTTATGTATTTATCTACTGTTGTTTTTATTATTATTGGTTATTGGTTGTGTTTTAAACGATGGACCTGCACAGCACTTTGTCACTCTGGGTGTAAAGAGCTCTATAAATAAAGGTTGATTGATTGATTGATAATTAAGAGCCAAAAAAGAACGGAATAAGGAAAATGTAAGCTATTGTCAAAAATCCACAACTCTGATTTGTACAACTACATCCCAGATCTTTGTAGTGTGAAAACAAAAAAAGGTGCATTTGGTGATTTATTATTTGCCACCTTTACAAAAAGTCACAAGCTGTAAATAACGACCAAATTAACAAGATCATGAAAACAATCGACCGATGTGATTCTTCTGCACAAAACGGCCTTACTTCCTGCCTGAGATTTGAAGCGTCTCACAGAAAACCTGTAGCTCAGCACTGAAAGAAAAAAGGCTGATGGTGTTACGACGCTCAAACTAAAATGCTTGTAAGCGCCGACATTAAGAGAGCTTCCAGAAGCAGCCAGCTGCACCGACCCAGACCGGCTGAAAGGGACGCCGTCTCCCCACTGTGAAGGAAATTAATGGAGACAGGAGAGCCTGGGCTTCTCTGCTCCCTGTGCTACAACAACACTGAAATGGAGGTAATGGGCTGGACGAATAAACAGATAAATGGATGGATGATGCAGTCAGATTGAATTCAGAGTGGAGTGAAGAAGAAGTGTCAATTTGTGAGCAGAAGCAAATGTGTCTCACGCCCCCCCGGTCCAGACAGAAACTAAACGAAAGCGAATTATTGTTTCTCCCCCACCCCAACGTACACTTTTAAACTGGATGTGCTTAAAAACATTCTTTAAAGTCGAAGAAAAACGCTTGTTCTGCCTGGAAAATAAAAATAAAAACAGGATTTCACATCATCCATGTCTCTAAACTCTACCTTTTATTAAACAATAATTATATTCTTGTGTCTTTTATAAACTAGGAATTATTTAATAATATATTTTTTTAAATCTACTAGTAGTATAACTAATATGATGCAACAGCATTATAACTAATCACAGATGGTTCAATGCATTAAAGTTTATTAATAATTCTGACAACTTCATTGTTTTAAATCTTTAGCACTAATTAGACTTTTTGCTGCAAAGTATTTGATGTTAAGGAACTCAGATTTAACAATAAATGGTCTGGAAGAGGAAAAAAAGCAGCCTGTCGAGCAAAACTTGGATCAAACTGAATTTTCCAGCAGCAGTTTTTATTTTTATTTATTTATAGCTGAATCAGCATCTTGTGTCTGCGCTAACTAAACCAGAATCTTGCAATTAGAGCAACAATTGTCACTGCTTGCTATTAAAGAAAACTGTTCAGAAATTATCTTTAAAAGTCTCCATTAAAACAATCCCCCTCGTCCCAACAGATTTTCATTTTTAATTGAGCTTATTGGATGACTGTACACATTGTTAGCTGCCAGTCGCTGCTGTCTTCTTGAAGATAAATACTGGAAGAAGGAGAACAGCAGGAAGGGTGTGTGTGTGTGTGTGTGTGTGTGTGTGTGTGTGTGTGTGTGTGTGTGCGTTCACTGTCAAAAGCTAAGTGCTCTTCCAGTCAATCTGTCAAACCTAACCAAGCCAGCACACATCCGGCTGACCAAGAAGAATAAAAGAGATCTCCATTAGACTGTAAAGTACTTTAAAAAAAAAGATAGACGCAAACGAAAATAGAAGAAAAAAAACAAGTCTGGAAAAAAGGGTGTTAAAGGAGGATAATATCTAAGAAAACTAAGTGTTTTGAAATGAGAAAAGTGCAGGAACTTTTATAAATCAGTTTTAAATTCCATAAAAATATTAATATTATATTGTACAAGTGTAAAACTACACTTTAGTCACGTCAGACTCACAGCTGATATTAATTAGGAGAAGAAAACGTTTATAAAGTTCAATTTTTGCAGTGTAGTCTTCTTAAATTATTTCTGTTTAAAAGCCAAAACAATTTCTTGGAATAGCTTCTAAATGTATCATAAAACATAAATTATATTTAGTTTTTTTTTTTCTTTTACTAAGCTGTCAAGTTCCAACACTTTTAAACTTTACCTCTTTTATAAGCACTCAGAGGATTCAGTCTAATGTGATATTAACTCAGGCTGCACAATATAATCTCAAATTTATCTTCACCGCAGTATCAGTCATGCAGAGGACTGCTTGAGCTGCAATAAATCACATAAGTTATTATATTTCTGTACGCTAACAATATATCTGGTCATTCCAGAGGACTGACTGGCCTTGATGACCACACCTGGTTTAGATGACAGAACAGAAAGTGAGTAAAAAAATTGTGGGTTTATCATAACTTAAATTGTCATTGCAATTTTCAACAATATGAACATTGCAAAGGTTTTATAATATCATGCAGCCCTGATATTAATATTAATCTAGAGCTTTTTTTCCAATTCAACACTGAGGGTGTTTTCTACAGAATGCAGCAGTTTTAACATTTATATTGTGGAACATTTCTGCACAGATTTGAACCAATACTGTTAAATAATTTTCATCCAAAACGGGCAGAGGAGCAGAATGCAGCAGCAATGAAAGGCTGTGAGGATGTGCTGCTGTTGAAACATCTTTTGGCAGCATAAATACTGTCATGGTGACAGATATGAATTTAAAGACATCAGTGTAATAAGATGCTGACATCTGGATTGGAGCCCTGCAGACTAAGCAGGAAGAGCTTAATTCCAGCCTTTAATTTGAAGGTAAGCCATAAATATCAATTCAAACAACGGAAAACACAAAAAGCATCCCTGCAGCAGCAGCGGCGCTCCGAACAAACCGGGATCTTTCCTTGTTTTCCCATAAACTCCAAACCCTACGGTTCACAGCGAGACTGCGGGCAAAGATTTTAAACATCTAGAAAATGCATTTTTATTCGTACTTGAATTCCTGCTTTCTAAACAGTAGAAAAATAGGAATTATTCTGTGCTTTGTAACAATTAACACAGGACAACCAGAATAAACTGCCTGTTTGTCTGGCTTTGTTAACAAGTTAAATATGCTACAATATATTTACAATCAAGTACAGGAACAGAAAAAGATCAAGTCTTTTCAGCAAACTGAAGTGAAAATATGAGTTATTTTATGTTTAAATCCAGGTGAATGATGCTGACTAATCAAAACTCATCAGTTATAAATGTATTCAGTATTTGTGTTAAGCCTCATATCCACCATTCCGATAGTGCCTCTTTGACACAGTAGTTTCATACAGCACCCTGCTGATAATCAATATGCTGTGTCAAAAAATAAAGACCACGAGTCCGAACAAAAACTTCTTACCAACATGTGAGCCCTAACTGACATAAACATCATGACCTTGTATTAGAAGCTTGCTCGCAGCTGACTCCAAAGTCTGATGTTTCATTCATACCTGTATGTCAGTGTCTTTGACTGGCTCCAGGGGCTCAAAGGTGGTGGCAGCACTTAAACTTTCCAACCTCTGAGAAATGTGGAAGATGTCTAAACCTCTGGAGCCAAGGAGGATTGATCTGTTAGAGAAACAGAAGGTTAGAGTCAACAGAAACCATAAATAATAAAAAAGAGGAGAAGTTTTAATCGACAACCACTAGAGGGCACACAAGGCCTTGTCATTTTTAATACATGCAGTTTGGATAAAGATACATCCATACACCCAACTAAGACTAGAAAAAAGCCCCAAATCTAACAGATTAACTCTGATCTCGCATATTTCCTAAAACATTAAACATGTGTTATTTAATAGCAATATGGTAATCAAACATACAGGTGTCAGTAATTTGGTTATAATACAGCCAAACAAGCTTATTGGAGTAAAATTGCTTACGCTTTAACATCCGCTGCGTCTTGGGAGGTGCGGGTCAAGGTGCGGGATCGAAGTCTCTCCCCAGCCTGCTGAATCTCCTGAAGGTTCCTTTCGACGTGCGGCAGCTCAGACACAGCTTCTGTTTCTGCAGCCAGCTGCTCTGCCTGCTGCAGAAGCTCTCCAAAACCTTCTGCATCCATAACGCTGCACAGAGGATAAAGAAAGCCTGTACGTCTGATTCACATGTACTTAAGAGCTCGGATGAGCAAAAGATGTGCTCTGTGTAGGCCTTCTGTTGTCTAAAAGGCGTGAAAATAATGCTGTGACTTTGACACAAGTATGTGTTTAACAGAAATCCCAGACTTTTTTTATCGTGGACAAATAAAAACGTCAGGAGTGCAAGCACTAAACCCCTTACTCTGCAGCAGAATGAGGGTTTGCTTTAAAACGGTGTTAGGTGAAACTGTAAATGAGTTTTGGTAGCAGTACATATGATGTTCACAAATTTAAAATCATATTTCCAATAACAGAGCTAAGTTTACACACCTCAGAACCCAGACAAATCAATGCTCCCTCTGAACACGGTTAATTTTGGCCACAATGGTGTTTGTTGCATCTGTGAATGTGACTATGAACTATAAAACTTGTAAATATTCCCTAAATTAATGTCTTGCCCATGTGGATATATAAACTTATGAGAGATCAAAAACAATATGTGACAACTTTCTCCTTAAATTTTCATTATTACCATCCAATGCAACTAATCAGTACGTACAAAACTTTTGTTTTTCAAATTCTATGTGCTGCCATGGCTAAAGTAAGTATCAAGCTAACTTATAAGTAAACAATAATAGCAAGCAGTAATAAACCCAGTTGTAAATTTATATATTTAAAAGTACTTTTTCTTTACTGCAGCTAAAATATTTATTTATTTCGAATATTTTACGGACTGTTAAGGGATTAGTAGTTGGATGTAGACATTAGTAAACAGGTAGCTTTGACAGCTGGTTAGTTTCAGCGCGCATGGAGTGCTGTGGTTGTGTTAGCTTAGCATTAATAAAACACTACAACAAGCCGAAAGATTTTAAAAACAGAAACCTACTTATGAGAGGCAACAACTGAATTGCGTTTGATAAGTAATTCAAGACATGACAGCAACGCGTTTAAACGATTTCCTCGGCACTAGCTTTCAACCATAGCCTTGTTAGCATGCTACAAGTTAGTACAAATGAATTAACGGTGTTTCGGTGTTAGCCTTTAGGCTAACACGCTAACGCATTCACATGCTTTAACTTTATTTACATTCAAATATTTATCTTTTGGCTACGATAAGCTGACAATACCTGTTATTTAAGGCGGTTGAAATTAAAACTCGGCCTGTTCCTCAGGTGAGTGAATATTTTTATAGTTATCTCTTAGTTTCATTCAGCATGAAAGTCTAGTCCATGAAAGTGCATTTGCCCCGGTATTTCTGAAGTTAACTGTGATTGGTCAAAACCCACTCTGAACCGGAAGTTCTTCTTCGGGCATCACAATAAAAGCGGATGTTGACATGTGCGCAACCACTAAGGCCAGTGACATATGACATTGATTTAGGCACAAATAAACGAAGCTAGGCTGACTTTCGTTGATTTCTTAATAACTTGTAAACAAGGCGATTTGTACACAGCAATGTGCAAAAGTTTTAAACTGCTTCTAGTTTCATCTATTTCCAATCAATATTTCGACAGTTTCTCTTTGAAAACTGTTGGTTTTTTCCATGATCTATTGTTTGCTGAATTATTGTTTTTGATTATTTAAAATTTATATATTTATCACCACCCCCAGAAAAACATTCATACTTTAGTTATTCTGAATCAGCATAACGGCACATAACGTGTTTGAGTCACATAAAACCACACCTTAAAAGTGCTGAGTTCAATGCTCTTTCAGTTACTGAAACAGCATGTTAATCATCTACAGATTCTTAAACGTCTAAATATTCTGTTTTTTGTTCTCCTGGCACATTAGCTGTGCCAGTTTTATATAAAAACTGCAACAATTCCCACCAGATTGTTAAAGAATTGCTGTAAACATTAGTTTGATGTCTCTGTGGTTTTAAATTCTTATCAATTTTATTCAATCTAAACAGAAATGACACATTTTTTAGGCGAAGTGGAGGCTGTGTCAGTTTTATATTTGTCCATTATAACATGACAATACATCGACTGGTAAAAATGTCAGTTTTCTACATTTTATGAGTTTCATTATTAGTGAAGACTGTCAAATGTAATTCAGACAATCATAAAAAATGTTTAGCACTTTAAAATATGTTTGCTTTTTCAGACAGAATAGAGCTCCTGCCATTCAGTAGCTTTTTTCTGAGATAATTAGTCAGAGATTATTTCAAAAAATGTCTCCACACTTTGAATGTTTTATAAAAAAAATATAAAATCTATCATAGTTTGAATTCTTTGTGTTTCGTGCTTAAATTCTTGCTGTTGCCTCACGAGAGGAAACTCCTGGCTGCGACTCGGACCACAGAGACCAGATGGTTGATGAATTTCTGCTTCCGGGCTTCAATATGCTGCACTGATCTGGATCATGTGGAGCACGAACCCCGGGGCTCATTTGTTGCATAACACAATATGTGACTCTGCTCACTGTTACACCAAAGAAAACACGGGCATGAAAAGAGCAGTGCGGCACCCAAACCTAAATCCTGAAAAATTTACATCCTCTTGACGTCAAACACACAAAGAAAGGCAGACAAAAGTCCTTGATTTAGGCAGACACTCTGACTCCAACAAAGTACAAGTGAATCCCCACTGGAATGTCTTAACTTTAAACTAAAGGACACTAACCATAACATTGATGAAAATAAACACTTTGGTTTAATTTGCAGCCATCTGTAAGGTTTGTTCAAAGCCACAAAATTAAAAAATATTCCTGTTGTTTCCTAACTATTAAAGTGAATACAGTACTTAGTTGGATATTTAACAGTGACTTCCTGAATTTTTCCTAATTTCTTTCTTTAACTTTTATTACCTTTGATCAAACACACAGCTTTATTTTTAATTTTTATTATCAGAATGACCTGGAATATTTTTGTAAAGTGCTTTATTTTGATCAAATGATGTTTTATGTGTGTGCAACGCTGCACTTTATTTCCTCTCATCTTCCTGCACAATTTAAAAATGTTTAATTTTCAGGAGCATTTTCAGGAGAAATCTCACTGTAAGGCTGGAAGAGGGATCAATGAAGAACCGATGTGCTCCTTGTATCATTAAAATCATTCTGTCACAAACCTTTCCTTTTGTTGTTATGAATAAAAATATTATTCACTCCGTGTTATTTTGATCAAACTACAAAAAGCTGCTGCAGAGGAAGTAAAGAGCCACGTCACTGTTTGTTTGTTTTCTTAACAGTTTCTACTTTGTATTAATGTATTAAAAAGATTTTCATTAAATGCAGCAGCTTCCACGGCATGATTAAGCCTGTATTGTGTAGTTTTCTTCACAATTATTCTAAACGCTTAGATCTAATAACTCCTCAGAAAGTGATAAATTCATCCTCAGTGTTTTAGCTTTTTTTACTTTCAGTCTTGTTTCCTAAAAAGTTGATCAAATGTGAGATCATACACCAGTTGTATTTTTTTTTTTTAAAGCTTCAGTTTTCTGTTGTTCCTGTTAAAAAATGCTCCGTTTAAATGTTAGGTCTGCTCACATACATTAATGCACTTTAACTGTTTTAAAAGGAATACAGGATATTTTTAGTCTTTAATGAGCCACAGTTAAAAACAGAGTCAACAGATATCCCGTCAACCTGAGGCAACGTTTAGAAAATAATGTCCTACAGAATTAAAAAGAAGAAAAAGATGATTGATATGTCGCCTTAGACATAAACAGGTTTGATGAAACTATAAAAATCTGATTAAACTCTTGATGACTAGTTTACAGATATAAGCTCTTTCAAACAGATGACTTTTTTAGGTTTTATCACCCTGCAGGCAAGAACTTTTATACATAAAATGATCTAAAAGTTTAATGTTTTATGGAAAATAATATCACAAATCAGCTTCAAGGTTCGTCTCTTTGCTCTTACAGCTCACACATCCTCAGCTCTGTCCTCATGTTGTCCTCTCAGAGCTGCAGATTCTGTCCCTCGTTGATCTATTTGAACTGATTATCGATCAGCGTGCCCTTCATCTTCGCCTTCTTGGCCTCCAGCTCGGCCAGCTCCTGCAGCCTCCTCTTGCTCATGCCCTTCCTCTCCAGCTGCTTCTCGATCACCTTTGCGTTCTGGGCGTAGGAGTCGGCCACCTCCCGGGCCTCGATCTCCTCCTCCTCCTCGTCGATGGTGGACACGGTGACGGAGCTGAACTTGCCCATGTCTTTGGTCCTCTTGGTCATCATCACCCGGACCTTCTTGGGAGCCTCCGGCTGCTTCTGGTTGTAGACGCTGGTGTTCCCGAAGCCCTGGCCGAACTTGACGAGGGACCCGTCCACGATGAAGGTGACCGGGTTGTTCTTCTCCTGGTGCTGATAGAAGAGCAGCAGCCCGCACTTGCCGCACTTTTTGCGGTGCTGCCTCTCGATGCCCTCGGCTAGCTTGAGGTACGCGGTCTCGTCCTCCTCCACGTTGCAGAACTTGTGCGCGTGCTTAGCCGCGTCGATCACCCGGGCCCGGTCCCGGGGCCTCATGGGCAACTTCTCGAGCTGGCAGTCCAGAACCAGAACCATCTGCCCGCACAGGCAGTAGTAGACGTGAAGCGGCTTCTCCCCGTCGTCGTACTCCTCCCTGTCTCTGGTGTCAGAACACACCACGCTTCTGGACACGACCTTCGGCATGTTCGGTTCGGTTCTGTTCGGTTCCGAAGCTCAGAACCAGCGTGACAAAAGCACCGACCTGTCAGACGTCAACAGATGAACGCTTCAGGTACAAGAAACAAGCTTCAAATGGAAAACATTCCCGAGAAAACAAACAACGCTACTACAACTACTTCCGGTGTACCTATATTACGGTTCCTGACAGAAACCGACAACTATTTTTTTGTTCCGCTCAAAATTACAGCATAGAGATTTAACCATTAATGTTGAATTACAGCTCTAAAATTAAACTATTTCTGGTCATGGAAAAGCATGCCTTTATTTTTCCACATACACCTGTAGTCCATAAGATAACCAATACAAAATGTGAACTAAAAAGTTTAAATTCGTGTTTTACTGGTATAACCAGTAAGTTTAATTTGACAGTCATGTCGAACCCTCCCATTTAAACTACTATTCTAAAATGCAACTTGTGGACTGGTCTTAATACAGCTAAAAACTGATCCTATAGGGTTTCACCACTCTTAAACTATATGAGGTTTGAGACCACAGGCACTAGAATGAGATAAAGTTGAGTATAAATGCTTGAGCCACAGGGATTTGTTTTTGACTCAGGATTTTTTCCTGTAGAGTGTTCTCTGCAAATTAAGAGTCTTAGTGTGTTTTAAGATACTTAAACCGTTCGACTTTGTGATTAAGGATAAGGTCAAACTGCTGCTGTATTCCCAGGTTTTAAAGATTTACAACCCAACACAAACTTATGCATCACAACAGTTTATTTTTTTTCTTCAAGACATGTACAAAACAGACTACAAATCTATAATTATCCCTAAAAAAAAAGCTACATCATTCAAAATAAAGAGCCATTTAAAGGATGTTAATTGAAAAAGAGGGAGGAGGGTGTTGGTGTTGGGTAGGGGTCTTCATTTGCAGCAGGTCTTGTCGCAGGTCTTCCCTTTGCAGACGCAGCCGGAGGCGCATTTACTGCAGCCTGATGGGCAACAGGAGCAGCAGCCTGCAAAAAAAAAAAAAAAAAAAAATACTGAGGGACAGAGGAGCAAAATGCATCTATACAGGTCTAACAACGTTTAAATACAAGGCTCCAATTATATTAAAGCCGCAGACAGGTGAATAGAGACAGAGCTGGATGATAAAAATCGACTCACTCTTCTTGCAGGAGGTGCAGGAGCAGTTCGTGCATTTGCAGGAGCCTCCGCAGTTGCAGTTTCCAGCTGAAAACAATTAGAAAAGAGCAAAAATTCAGTTTAATGTTAAAGCTGAAAATCCCGCAGACGCAAAAAAAATAAACGCGCCTCCAGTCGGACCACTTACTCTTGGCGCACTCGCAGGGGTCCATTTTCTGCCCGTGGATGGTTCTGATGGTTCGGTGGGTTCTCTGCAGGTGAAGCACCGCTCGTGTTGTGATTGTGACCGTGGAGGGGCGGGCCTTTTATAGCGTCCCGGGGACAACAGAACCGGGCGCAAAAGACGCGCACGTGACGCGGTGCGCGCAGACACGCAGTTTTTTCTCTTTTTGCGCACGGCTCTGTCTGAGCAGCTGGCAGCTCGAACAGACACATTTCCCAAGAGAGGACACCTTGTTTGTCTGAAAACTCGCTTATGTAAGACCTCAGTGGCCCAGTTTGACTTTGGGACAAAACCCCAAAACAGAAGGAACGTCTTAGATAACTGCTCGGGGCAAAACATTACAAATTGTTTTTATTTTTAGACAAGAAAAAAAGTAGGGGGGCATAAAACAGCCTGCCTTGTTAGGATGATCAGAACTGTGTTTATTCAGATAAATACAGAAAAATAATATGAGCTAAAACTCACAAATTAATCCAGAACAGTATGAGTGATCAAATACAACTTTATTTACAAATATTCCATTCCATTCCTTCAAAAACATCAATCTCTATGAAATCTACTGGCTCTGCTTTTATCCTTTTACACTTTTGAATTTCTAGACAGCCTTTTGCTACTTTAAATCATTTTAAGCTACCATTATGATACTTTTAGCTTCTAGTTAACCTTTTGTTACTTTTAGCTTTTAGATAAAACTTTTAACTTTTAGTGTTTTCTTACTTTAGTTAGCATTATGCTACTTTTGGCCTCAAGGTAGCAGTTGGCTTCCCTTAGCTTTTAGTCCGTATTTTGCTCCTTTTGGCATTTAGCTGGTGTTCTGCTTTTTTTAGCTAAAATTTTGCTTTTTTAACTTTTCATTTAAGCTTCTTCAACAAATTTCAGCTCTCAGCATTTACTTCATTATACAGAAAATGCTATTTCTCTCGTTACATTTTTGTTTGAGTTCTTTAAATTATTAAATTATTCTAGTAAAACATGTTGGCTTTAGCATTTTGTTTAATTTGTAAACAAGCTGGAATTTGTATTTTTTACATTTTAGATTTTGTTGCAGTTTAGCAAATGTGTAAATGTCAATGCTATCTGTTAAATACATTCAAAATGTTGAATATTAAAAGGGTTTTAGATCACACAAATCCTAAATTAGAAAAACTTAATTTTCTGACATTTTTTTTTCCTTTTCAAAATCAACAGCCTGTTAGGATGAACATTACTGAAGCTCGGAGACAATAATAAAATAAAAACAGTAGCTTATTTGTCACGGGTCGGTGTTTCCGGGTTTGTGCACACGGCTCGTCGTTGTTTCTCTGCCTCGCGACGCTCTGCACTCGGCAGCGCTCGTGAGCAAACTGCCCATTGTGCTGTGCTGCCTTTACGGACCGTGTGCTGTGGGAAAACAAACAACACGGAGGGAGTCGAGCGCAAACGGCCCGTGGGAACCAGCTTTATGCCATACTGGACGCCCCAAAAACATCATTTTAATCCGTGTCGTTTATATGATACATTAATGTACATTCTATTTATATAAAACAGCTAGTGTGTATGGAAAAGGTCCTAATATAGTCTGGTAATGACCTAAAAGATACAATCCATGACCTAATTTCATCAAAACATGATTTAAATCTCCTGTTTATCTCTGGTATTTTGAGCATGGAAAATTAAATTGTCAACATTTTTGAACAGTTGATGTGACGGTTGTCCTTTTTGCACCTGTCACCTTCCCAGTTTTCTCATTCAGGGGTTTTCTGGACTCCTCTCCAAGTAAAAAGCTGAGTCATTATCGGAGGTGATGACTGTAAAACCACAAGGTGTGACGAGCAAAATTACCCAGAAATGAATCACATTCTGTAATGACTCAGCTTATTTTAAAAAGATACAAAACAATGAAAATAAATCAGTGTTTGAGAGGTTAGAAGCCTTAGAAAGACTTGAAGTGTTTCGCTGTTGTTGTTTTTATTGACCTCTGCCAAGGAGGTAACATTTCTTTGTCTGCACACAAGATTACTCAAAAAGTAATCAATGGACTTTGATGAAACTATCAGGAAATGTTGAGGTTGTCACAAAGAACAAATGATAAAAGTTCGGTGGGATCTGGATCACTTTTTGGATCTTTTCAAAGCAGAATTTAACAAAACTTGCTTCTTCTTCTGCTTCCATTTCCCCTGATAAACACGGCGACATTAACCTCCTCAGCGTCCTACAGCAGTCTGCCACAGCTGGCCCCGCCTCCTTCTACGTCACCAACCAAGGATGTAACTCCGTCCACACAATCACCCTGCAAAACCTCTAAAAACAAGTCATTAATGTTTCAAATCAAAGGAATGGACCACTGGAGGGTTTTATGATAACGTTTAACTAAAAGAAAATCATGAAAACTAATCATTTTGATATTTTATTTCATTTCCCCTTTAACATACAGCGATGACATCGATGATGATGATGTTATGACATCACAACGATGACAGGTCTTGGCAAAGGCTTGCGTCTCCGAGTGTTTCTAGTCGTTTGTATATTTTCTCATGCCAAATCACCAGAGTTTTGTTGATGATTATGGGCAGAAAACGTTTACTCCAGTGCAGGTTTTCAAATTTAACTCAACATTTTCAACAAAAACAACAGCAAGAATGGAATCAGTGTTTAAGCTTCACAGATAATACTTATGATATTTATTTTTATTTGATAGAAATAATAATATAAAAGCACAACTAACCTGACAATACCTTCGGAGGATTTACGGAAGTCCACATTTATGACACGATGTAAAACCAGTTTGCCCAGGATAATAAAACCGTCACTCACTGAAAACCTTAGATGAACTTTTAATCAAAAGTATTAAAACAAAGTCCTTAAACGTTTGAGCGCATCAAGTCTCGTATCAATTTCAAACTGTAGAAGTTCTCCTCGGTTCCCAAATGGAGAAAAAAGTTATTTAATAAAATGTGTTGCTTGAATCAAATCGAAAATGAAATCATTGAAACTTCTGTTTCAATAATAATAATCCTGCCTTTATGCTGTTTTAAAATAAAAAACATGGTGTTTAAATGATCAAACAATGAGGCCGTTCAGTTTTTATTTTTAGTTTGTACATCATCTCATCCAGTCAGAGTAAAAACACCCTCAGGGCAGTTATTTGTTTGTGGTTCTCCGTCATTATAGGTGCATCATTTAAGGCTTTCATTCTGGGTTTTAAGAAAGGCCCGTGGAAAAATAAAAACTTGACTGTCTTGAGCTGAAGTTAGAAAATAACAAAGAACTCAGATTTTCTGTTTTTAGCTGTTCAGGATAACAGGAACAAAGTAGAAGCACTCAGACAGAGCAAACCTCCGCCGAGGCCACAGCAAGATTAAAAAAACGATGGGATCTGGATCACAATCTGGGTCAGCACCAAAATTTAATCCACTGTTTTTTTGTTTCAACTCCAACATTTCCTGAACATTTCATCCAGATCTGTTCATTAGTTTTTACCTAATCTTTGCTGACAGACAGACAGAAAAACTAACGGACACAAACCAGAAACAGAACCTCCTCGGTGGAGGAAATAAAAGGGTCACATGTAGGAGCAGAGACAAGTTTTTAACTATGGAGTTACCTGTGACCTTTGACCCCATGAACCTTGAAATCAACAAGCATCGTCTTTGACCTGTGAGGTGTCCAGCTGTGCAGTTTGACATTCCTACATCACTCTGTTGCAGAGTTAGAGCAGGAGGTCAGGTGTGATGTTGACCTTTGACCCTGTGTGGGTGCTCCTAAACATCATTTCGGACACAAAGATGTCCGCCAAGGAGAGGAAACTTCTCCTCAGACAGTTTCACCAAACCCACCCAGAGATATTTAACCAATAGTTTGATGACTCTGCTGTAAACCCGTGAGAAATTGGTTTAGTCATTGTTTTTTAGTGATTTTTAATTTTTTTTCTAAGAGTAACTGACTCTTGACTCAAAAGAGATGCTGTAATCAGGGAGAGTTGAGGGGAAAAAGCAGAACAGCTGCAAAGACTCTGACTTTTCTCAACTGAAGGATGTGTTTAGGTTTGAAGGGTAGCAATACATCATACAGTCAGGTACATATCAGGTATGCACCAGTTAGGTACCAGGTACATGCCAGGTACACAGTGGGTAAATGTCGAGTATATACCAGGTATACGCTGGATAAAGGTTGGGTCCAAACTCTTATATGCAATCAGGCTGACAAACAGCTCAAAACAGCCATGATGGAGCCGAGATTTATGTGTTTTATCCTTTGTCCTGTGCTCGTTTGTTTCATTGTACAGCACTTTGATCGACCTTGTTGTTGATTTTTAGGTGCTTTAGAAATAAAGCTAAATGGAATTGTACATTATTACTTTGCTTTTAGTTTGGAATTTTTTTTAAAAAGAAGCATATTTGAATTGTCAAGGCCTGAAAAGAAAAGCTGTTTCTGATTCAAAGTAGTTTATCAACAGTCTGTAGGTTCATCAGAATGTGTCCAAACTCTGGTGACACATTGAAGAAGAAATTTCAGGCTTTTCTCATCAATGTGCTTTAAGTTTAGAAGTTTTGTTTTTGTTTTTTTAATTCTTTGATCGACGACATCTGGGAAGCCTGTCCCTCCTAATGTCACACAGTGACATCAAGTGGTCACAAATTGTCAAAGCACCTTTAACTGTCGGTTGTATCACAAGGAAACTTCTGCAGAGGAGAAAGTTAGTTTGATTTCGTTGTCCTTCTGATAGCTGATGCAAGCAACATGCTGATGATCATCTGGATGTTTTTTTTATATATTTGTTATTACAAAGCAACATAGTATGAAAGCTAAATAAAATGAAGGCATCAAGTTACACGTGAGTGAATCTGCTCAGTCTTATTCCTGGTTAGTCTTTCAGCTCCCAGAACTTGGTGTGTTTTCATGCAGGCTCTGCAGGGCAAGGTCTGTCCACTTCATCTCTTGTTCCTTCACAGATTCTGTGGATCCTCCGTTGTCCTGTTCGGCCTCAGGTAGCTCACTCTGAAACAGATTGTAAAAATAAAAAAAAGATGAGAGGATCATTCTGGTTTCAGCAACACAATGAAACCTGTACTGATGTGTAAAATCAGTGTTGTCTTGTTGTTGTTCAACAGCTTAAGACATTTTACCAAAATATTCTGATCACACATTAAAATGCGTTTTCCTGACCCAGTCTGCATCTAACTCTGGGTTATTAAGAATTCTGATTAAAACAAAGTTTTGCATGCGTCTTCAACTAAATTCACATTTTGAAACTTGCTGCGACTCATGTGACCGTCACTCAGTTTTATAGACTGTATCAAATGAATGCAAACGTTTATTTTTTTTTTACCAAAGGGATGGTAACATCTTCATAAGGCAGTTTGTCTTCCCTCCAGGCGTCATCAGTCAGATCCAGGACTCTTCCGTCTCGTTGGATTTCACTGTCCATTCCGGGGTCCAGCTGCTGAAGCGGATCACAACAAACAACTTATAACGTCCGCGGCCTCCTTTAGAAAGATGAGCTGCCTCCAAAAACAACAGGAGAACAGCGGAAAGCTCTCGGAAAAACACAGCTTCAGTAAAGCGTTGCTGTCAGACGTTTCTTCTTCTTCTTCTTCTTCTTCTTCTTGTTGAGTTTTAATGGCGGTTGGCAAGAAACTTTAGGTAAGCATTACCGCCACCAACTGGTAAGGAGTGTGGACCACATGACTTAAAAAAAAAAACAAAAAAAAAAACAAAAAAACAACTATATCCTATTATACAACTTACACTGCTTTAAAAAATAAAACAAGGCCTCATATCCTCTACTTCCTGAATCTTTTTGTAATAAATCAACAATATCAAATTTCATTTTCATGCTACTAAGGTTTCTAATTAACTTATTTCTTTGCATCAAATAATTCCTACAACTCAAAAAAACATGTTCCNTAGTTTAGCTCATGCCTGTGTGGGTGTGCATGTCTGTCTATTAGCAAAATATCTCATGAACCAGTGAAGGAATTTTAATTAAACTTGCAGAAAATAACAATTGGATGCATCTATAGCTGGCAACGTTCGGAATCAACCCAATTCAAGATATCTGCCACAGCCAACTAGTGTTTAAAACACAAAAATGGCTATAACTCAGGCACTTTAATAGATATTGAGCTTAAATATACTCAGATTGGACAAGATCTTTGTTTAACTAACATTAATATCTATCCTCCCTCGATTAGTGCTCTCTTTGGCCATTCTGTCTGTCATTTCATTCCCCTTAATCCCGTGATGTGCTGGAACCCAAACAAAATTTACTGTTAGCCCCATCATATTGATTCTGTAAAGTGTTTGTTGTATTTCAATTAATATATCTGGTCTACTGTCTGATTTATTATTTTGCAAACTGAATAACGAAGAACTAGAATCTGAGCAAATAATTGATTTTACTGGTCTTACCTCTTCCACCCATTGAACTGCTAAAAGCAAAGCAAGCATTTCTCCTGTATACACTGAGACTCCATCACTAATCCTTTTTCCTACTTTAACTTGAAACTGTGGCACAATAAATGCTATCCCTACCTTATTAGCTGCATTTTTTGATGCATCTGTGTAGATTTGTATATAGTTATAATATTCATTTAAGTATTCTTGTATTATATATCTATTCATAATGTAAAATTTATCTTTATTTTTCTTTTCTAAAAAGGAAAAGTCAAGCTGTCAGACGTTTGAAAACAGAGACGCAGGAATTAGACGTAAACTTTCACGCGCTTTGTGATGACGTAGAAACGACGCGTTCAAGTGCGGTAAGAAACTTATCGATTTTAGACGAATAGCTAATTTTCATTAATTATCTACTAATACGCTAGTTAAACCTCTAAATTTCGATTTAATCCTTTTTGCCCACGAGTGTACACAAGTTCTAATTCTCTGCCAACAGAATCAAAACTTGTGTAGGTTCAGAAGCACAACTTTTTTAGGAAACTAAAAAAAGAAGCTTTGAAACGTTGCGGACTTGGTTTCCATGGTAACCGGACGCTTTGTGTGGACAAGCTAACAGAGGACAAGCTAACACGACAGAATCAAGACAACGCGGGTAGTTTTACTGTATTGTTGCATTTTAAGGTGAATAATATAATGACTTGTTGCAGAAAGCTGTGCGTCAAACATTCAGATATTTATTTAATTTGAAAGGTTGTAAAGTCGAACATCTTGGAAATGTTAGCTATGTTGTTTCAGGTGATTTTCATTGTTGTGAGGAAACTTTCGCCTCTTTTTGTTGTGGTTTTCAGCCTCTTTTGAGTTCTGATTGAGTTACATTCACTTCTAAATAAAGCCAAAAGTCTGCTTGTTAGTTGCTTAAAGGTCTGATCCTAATAAGCATAATAACTTAACTTTAAAACCTTTTAAAAACTTTTTAAAAACAGATAATTCCATGTAAAACTGGACAGTTTTGTTTACTTATGGGATTATTTTATTGTCAAAAGTTAATTGAAACAAAACTAAATGAAAATCTTTTGTATTATTCTTGATAATTATATTGCTGATGTTGACTTCAGACACAATAAGTGGTGAACAAGATGAGGAAACTCTTGTGTTTGCCTTTAGGCGCTTCCATGATGTCGCTCTCTCAAGAACTAAAGGCAGAACGTCCAAAACCAGGCATCAACCCTGGAAACCCAGAGTCCTCCAGCATGATCAGCATGGGACCAGCAGCAACACTAAACCCTCGAAGCATCATGTACAGGACGACGTCAAGTGATTATGGCCGTCTCCCCCCGACCTTTGAGAGCTCACCGTGTTCGTACCACCCCAAGTCACAGAAGTTCTCTAGAGAGCTAAGCCAGGGTGGGATGTATCAGGACAACTCCTTGAACACATCCATCGATCGAAGCAGGGTATATGACAGTACCAGTTTACGGAACACCATCTAAATGCTCAAATTAAAGACGGATGCCTTCATTTATCCAGCTCATCCATTCGTTTGACTGAACTGATTGGACATAAGGCTTGAACTTTGACCTGGACATGTGCTGCATCTCTTCTTCTGTTCTCCTCTCTGGTCAAGAACAACTTCAGTTTGTGTTGTTGTTTTGTGAACTTCTTATCATTTGTGGCTCAAAACATTTATCTGGAAAAAAATGACTCTCCAGCTGCACCATTAAAGGTGAAAAATGTGAAAGATGTTCCATTTGAAATAATCGTTTACTCCCCCATTTACACACACACACACAGACAGACAGACAGACAGACAGACAGACAGACAGACAGATAGATAGATAGATAGATAGATAGATAGATAGATAGATAGATAGATAGATAGATAGATAGATAGATAGATAGATAGATAGATAGATAGATAGATAGATAGATAGATAGATAGATAGATAGATAGATAGATAGATAGATAGATAGATAGATAGATAGATAAATTTTCAATCCGGTTATGTTTTTGTTAAGTCACAAAACTCTAACATATGAGCCAGTCAGGCTTAAAAAGGCACCTAAACTCACAACTTTATAAAGAATTAAATTAGATGTTTAGGGACATTGTTACCAGCAATCTGTCACAAAGACATAATTTGTTTCCATTTTTTATTAAACCTATAAAAATACAAACAAAAACATAGTTTTTGCACCAATAAGGTGATTCTCAAAAAGATATTATGTGAAAACTTGGCATACAGTAGAAGATTGCATGGAGGTATTCATATTTTCCCCACATTTCTCTAAACCGTGACGTTCAGATTTTTAAGCACACAAAGAAAACCTAAAAAAAACCCTATTATTGAAATATTGATCGAAGAGATTGCAAGCATTTCTGGCTCATTTGGATCAAAAGATAAAATGTTACACTCATTTTTTTCTATTTTTGTGTTCAATAACTGGGTTTGTGTTGGAGTTGGAATAAAGATAATTGTTACTTTTTGTGGTTTTGGCTCTGTGCTTCCAGTGGGCTCATAAAAAACACACCTGGAAGGTTTTATGTCATGAATCAAACAAACAAAAAGGAAAAAAAAACACTAAATTAGAGAACAGATTTATTAAGGTTGTATAGAAAAGGAGGAAAAAACTGATTTTAAACAGAAAATAGCATAAAAGCCAAAAGGTTAAAAGAAAGGGGAAGTAAAAGGAGTCCTTTTTGTGATGAAATAGTATTTTCCTGAGCAGAAGTCCTCTCTCCTCCCTCAGCCTCACAGCTGATGATGACCAGCCTTTCAGCTGCTGAAAGCTAAGGAACTTAGCATGCAGCTAGCATCCCAGCCTCCAGGCAGCGTCTTTAAAATGTGTGCGACGTGTTGACCACGACCGTGCCGCTTTTACACCTCAGCACAGGTGCGTTGCTGCTTGTGGACGGGGTTTGTTTGGACGTAACCAGGTATTCGGCTTCGGGTTTGGGCGCCACGTTTGTCTTCTTCGTCGCTCCTCGTTATGTTGTCAGGGGGCTAACAGCTAGCATGTTAGCTACTTCAAAACGCAGCTGTCCCGGTTAGCTCCCGGTTTGTTTTGGGTGTTTAAATAGGAAGTGACAGCTCTTTGTGATGCTGTTGTCATTCAAGTGGAAGCACCGTAAGTACACATTCATTGTGTAGCAGCTGTAGAAATAATAATCTTAAACTGGTAAAAACTTGCTTGTATTGGAGAACGCTACAGTGCTTTGTGAGCTAGCTTGCTAAGCTAACTGTGAAGCTCAACATTTCTGGTTTTATCATCAGTATTAAAGCTCTGTAATGAGCTGATTAGGTTGCTCAAACGACACTGGTTACGATTATCCAGAAATGTAATTTCCTAGTACAGTTAAGAGACATTAATGTTATGCTATGACTGGAGGGAACAACCCAAAATGTCAAAAAAGATGAGTAACCACAGGTTTTTACTGACACTGTTCTGTGTTGTAAAAAGTTTGTCATGTCTCTTAACTTGTGTAAAGTCTGTAATCAGTTTGAAATGAATAAAAAAGGATGAAAGTTTAGGTAGCAACTTGCCATCTGTTGACACTGGGTGTGTCATTCCAGCAAGTTTCATTTATTTTTTTTGTCAGAACATAATCTGGTGTTGCACAATTGTATTTACAGCTGACTCTGAAGCGGTTTCTCATTTTCTGTTTTGTTTTTCACAGATATGCGAGCCCCAGATGACAGCTTGACCTGAACCTTGGGTTGGCTTAAGACGATCGGATCACATGACCCACACTGGTCTGTTTAACCAGCCGTGTTTCGTTACTCCCCAACAAATCTCAGCTTGGCAACAGTATGATCGTTTACACTGACCCCACCCAGCCCACAGGGACAAGAATCCCCCAAAACCAAGCTCTCCAAATGATATGATAGTATCTGCCTGGATTACGTTCTGTGCCTGCAGGAGCCTTGCACAGGTTCTCCTCTTCTTCTCCTTAAACTCCCTTCCTCCATCCTGGGAGACCCTTGCCAGGGTGGTCTCTGGCCCTGGAACCATGGGTAACAGCTGCGTTTGTCACGAGGACAGCGACTTGGAGGATCACCACCACGGCTCGTCGAGAGCCGCCCGAGGGCAAGCCAGGCGGGTCGATCACAGTACGGTTGTTGGCGTCGACGGTGGAGAACCGAGGAGCAGTCGGCCGAGAGACCCGGTGAGGCCGCCGCGCAGAGGGAGAGGGCCCCACGAGCCCAGACGGAAGAAGCAGAACGTGGACGGCCTGGTGCTGGACACGCTGGCTGTCATCAGGACGCTGGTAGACAAGTAAGACTAGTAACACAGTTTTACAATCCTAGTCTTAAACTGGAAAGAACGCGCATGTTTATTAGTTTTATTTGTCACAGCTTTCCTCTCTCTGGCTCTCTTTCTCTTTTGGTTTTGTTTATTATATTCATAGCCGAAGGACTTTGTCACTTTGTGACATTTTACTGCAGATTTAAATCTCACGTTTTTAGAAATCAAAATCTAATTTCTTCCTGACTTTAATCAGCATTTTCTTTTCTTGTGTATTTATAAGATTGTTCAGTTTGAGTTGCTGTAGGAAATCTGAAACGTTGCTCTTTTAAAAAAAAAAAAAACTTTCCTTAGATGGCAGTTTTTAAAATTTAAATGGGCTAAAGCAAGCAGCTGTGACGGCGGCATTATCAGCTGCAAATATGTCACAACTGTACGCATGTCTCAACACTTTCCAGGATAAAACCACAATCCATACTCTTCACTGGACATGCTGTAACTCATTAAAGGGTGAATCATATCACATTGTCTTTTTTTTTTCAGTGGCTATTTCCCAATTTGCTGGGATCACAGCTTATTACTTGAGCTTTTTGTGAGGCATCACAGCAGTTCATGTTTAACGTGCATTAATAAAAGCAGATTAATGTGAGATATTTGAGTGAAGTGGTGAAGATGTCAGCGTTACTCTTAAATGATTGTAACGGTTTGATCTCTGCTTTGCCTCGCAGTGACCAAGAGCCCCCTTACTCCATGATCACCCTGCACGAAATGGCAGAAACGGGTAAGAGAAAAACTAACATTGATCGTGGGACATGGCAAATAAAACCCTTTTTTTTAAATTTTAGTATCATTACTAAACACAGTGGGACAAACTAAGAAAGGTATTTTATGTTTTAATCTTAGAGGATGGATGTGCTGCGACTGACAGGGTGGCAGAATATTTGTTTGGTTGGATTAAAGCTGCTTCAGAGGAAAATAAAACCAAAGTTGAATTACTGCTTTATATCAAAAAAGGTTTAGACATATATCAAAGATTTGTTTGTTCCTCTCACTGGGGAGAGTTCCAGGAACTCAAACAGACCCTCCCCTTTCAGGCTGTCGTCTGGAAACTGCTGAGGAAGTTAAATATCAGAAACGCTGTCATGCAACTCGTGCTTTTCAGTTCTGGTGTATTCAGTGAGAATACATTTGGTTTCAAAGCAGTCTGGATTGAAGGCAGTTGGACTTCTGTGCCCAGATTTTGATCTCATCTCGTGTGCGCCCTAGTAGCTTTTTCAGACGGCGCCATTGTCGAGCAAAGTAGTAGATTTTCCGCTGCGGTTCGGCTGTTCGTACACACGACGACAGCGAACCTCGTTTCGTCTGAAACCGAAGCTTTCTGAACCCAGGTCTCAGAGCGGAGATTCTCAGACCCCTCTCGTTTGCATTTCAGAGCAAGCCGCAGCGTGTGAAACGGCACGTGCGCGCCACAGATGGAATGCTGTTGCGCGTGTGCGGCGCTCGCCAGAGATAGACGGACAGGAAGATGCCCCGCTCTGTTTAAAAAAACCCAAAAAAAACCAAACGACTATTAACAATAATTACATTTTCGATTTTTGTCGACAATGTTGCCTAATCATTGCAGCCCTTCTCAGCATATATGATAGTTTGGGTAAAAATATTTGTAATTTTCCTATCTGGAAACCCAGGATGAAAACTACAAAAGATCCAATGAGCACAGCTGTATCTGTTTAAACTCCTTTTTTATTTCTTGTTGATTCGCTGCAATAAACATTGAAAACACAAATGTTTGCAGAGCTCGTTCTCATGTAAACCGGGCCTTATTTAGGTTGAGTTGGATCAACAGAAACTGATGTTTTATGGACCTTTTTTTTAATGTTAAAGATTCTCTCTGACTCTTCTGCTAGGTTAGGGTTATGTGGAATCATATTTATAGCATTTAAATCTTTTTGTGTGTGAATTTCCATATTTGTGCAGCAAGTAGATAAACACCACAGAACCTTTGATGTTGTAGTTTTACAGTTTTTAGGTGTTTTCTCGTGCCTGGTGCCCTCCCTGCACGTGTTGCTCAGGTGTCTCTGCAGCAGCCTTTGAGTTCCTGTGTTCGTACCTCGTGTTCTGCACAGATGGTGTTTGCTCTAAGGCCACAGTCTGGTGTGGGTTGACGGCAGCCAAGTTGGGTATTAACTCGCAAATACTGAACCTCGAAGGTAGCCAAGCAGCGAGCGTGCAGGCCGGCCCAGAAGTCACCTTTTTAGTTTGACGAGCTGCAGTGTTACATTATTCATCAGCAGTTTGGAGAGATTATTACAAAGTCACCCACTGAAGAGGAAATGGTTGTTGCAGTGCTTTTTACTGCATCTGAAATTATGCTGCTATAAATAATGAAGGAGTCAGTCGTTAAAGTTCGGTTTCCTGTGGCGACGGGGAACCTTTTATTTTAAAATGCAGTAACTTTTTAAATTATTTTAGCTAAGGTATTTCCCACAGGTGTTTTGTGTCCTTGGCTCCGTGACTTTAGTGAGATGACTGGTTTTTCTCTCTCCTCTCAGATGACGGTTGGCTGGAGGTGGTCCAGTCTCTGATCCGAGTGATCCCCCTGGACGATCCGCTCGGCCCCGCAGTCATCACCCTGTTACTGGACGAGTGTCCTCTCCCAACCAAGGTCTGCCCCCGAAACGCTAATCTCAAAAGCCTTACGTGTTTTAACTGCAACATTAATCTTTATCTTCATATTTGTCCTTTTTTCTTTTTGAGGTTTTCTGTATAAAAAGTCATCGCTTTAGTTTGTTCTGTAGGATAACAAATTAGTCTGTTATTTTTCTTTTTGTCTTGAATTTAATTTTCTCAAAGAGCAGTCCTGACTCAAATCGTTCAACATGTGGACCTGGGGCCATCTTCTGCTCATATCTCACTGTTCTTTTCCTTCTTGGCTCTTTTATTGAATTAAGCTTTATTTCTTTTTGCTTGCATGAACAGAATCTTCCCACTCGTACCTCTTTGCATCTCTGACCGAAGAAACCTTAGCAGATGGAGCATTAAGATCCTCTAAGCAGAATAAAAATCGATTCGATTCAATCGACTGTTTCTGATTGACTCAAAGACACTTAGTGTACATTTTGCTGATATTAAACTTTTTTATTATCCCTCCAGGATGCTCTCCAGAAACTCTCCGACATGTTGAATTTGAGTGCTGCTGTTGCACGACAGGACGCTCTCAACCCAGCGAAACACAGAAACACCACAGCTGTCCTGGGATGCCTTGCAGAGAAATTGGCCGGTATGGTCCACATCTGTCCACATCTGTCCACATGTGCTCTGTCACTCTGTATTTATGTAACCAGGAGGCAGCTCTTCTTTAGAGCACGGAAACACTCCTAAATATATATTTTTAGACGTTGTTGTTGTACATGCTGATGCACTTTGACAGCAGTTAATTTTCTCACCTGTTTTATTGTTTTTTTTTTGTAGGACCAGCCAGTATAGGATTATTAAGCCCTGGAACCCTTGAGTACCTCCTAGAGAGCCTGGTAAGCAAATACTTAGTATTTAACTATGGGATTAATTGCCTTTTTTTTTTTTAGATCTTTTTAAAGACTTTGTGTTTGCTAAACTCATGCATACAGCTGTCTACTTATCTTGTTGATTGGGTAAGAAGCAGAATCTGTGTGGAACTGCTATTTTTAAGGTTTATTACGCTTGCATTAATTGTAGGGAATCGTGTCTAATTATGGTGAGAGAGTCAGGTTAGAAAAATCTAACGATTATCTTCAAAGCAACAGTTGATGATTTAAAAAAAAAAAAAGAGGATAAATTAGATTTTTATAAGAGACTTGCAGTTTTGTTTTTTTCCCCCCTTAGCTGATATCTTAATCTTATGTTTCTCAAATGTTTTTCTCAAGCAGATACCAAATTGCTTGTTTATATTTTTGTTATTCTTCCTGTAGAGCTCTGAGTCCCACCCGACCGTCATGCTGTTTGCTCTCATCGCCCTGGAGAAGTTTTCCCAGACCAGTAGGTTCACCGCCTGAAAGGCACTTCAGAGTTAACATTCACGATTCGATCAATCAAGCGATCATCAAAATGATTTTACTGAAAGAAGATGAGGTGGTTTTATGGTTTTTATGGCAGCAGATCTGCAGTCTTACTTGAATTTCTTTCTACTTCCTTGTTTCTGTTTTGAGTGTGTGAAATATGCAGCGAGATGAACGCAAAGAAATGTTGTGCCGTTGGTTTCGTTCCAAAACAGACAGCATAGTTTTAGTTTGTCTCACGTTTTCCTTTTGTCGTGGTGTTCGAAGTATGTTTTATGATTTTCCTGGTTTCTGTGCAGAACTTAGTTTTAGAACACAGTAAAATATTCAAAGCCGCCTCTTTTTATAATTTATGCGAGTCTGTGCCGTGTGGAAACGAGTGGAGCTCTGAAACTAAGATGCCGCGAATGCCAAGCGTCTTCTGTGGACGCGCTGCTGCTTTCGTGTTTCCAGCTCAGCACATGAACCATTCTGCTTTCAGGTGAGAACAAACTGACTGTGTCCGAGTCTTCTATCAGCAATCGGCTCTCCGTTCTGGAGTCGTGGGCGGACCACCCGGACTACCTGAAGAGGCAGGTCGGATTCTGCTCACAGTGGAGCCTCGATAACCTGTGTGAGTAGACCTTTGTTTGAGCTGCAACAAAAAGAAAAATCTGAACAAGGTGTGTGTTAATTGACGGAGCTTCCTCTGTGCAGTCCTGAAGGAGGGCCGTCAGTTCACGTATGAGAAGGTCAACCTCACCAACATCAACGCCATGCTTAACAGCAATGACGTCAGCGAGTACCTCAAGATCTCCCCGACTGGACTGGAGGTTGGCGTGTGTTCGTATCAAAGTTAGAACATTCAGATTGCGATGTTTGCGCTCCTCTTTGCTTCTGTCTCCAGGCACGATGCGACGCCTCGTCGTTTGAGAGCGTGCGCTGTACGTTCTGCGTGGATTCAGGCGTTTGGTACTACGAGGTGACGGTTATCACTTCAGGAGTGATGCAGATTGGATGGGCCACCAAAGACAGCAAGTTCCTAAACCACGTACTTACTCTTCCACCCCCACGACTCTCTTAATTGTTCTGCGGTTAATTAAGAAGCATTTCCTAAATAAAAACTTTTTTTTTTCTTCTTTCAGGAGGGTTATGGGATAGGAGATGATGAATATTCATGTGCGTATGATGGCTGCAGGCAGCTCATCTGGTACAACGCTCGCAGTAAACCTCATTCTCACCCCTGCTGGAAGGAGGGTAGGCTCTGCCTTTTTACTGAACCCTAGCCGGGGTTTGTTTTTATTTTTATTCATTTCTAAGAAATTCCAAATGTTTAATTAGCGTCACTGCGTAGAAGTTTTTGTTGCGTTTGGTTTAGACTCACTTCCTGTGTGGATTTAAATAATACTAACAACATGCTGAGGTTTTATTTTGCTGTGTGTTGCCTGCCTGTTCTGTTGCAGGAGATGCCATTGGCTTCTTGTTGGACCTCAACAAAAAGCAGATGATCTTTTATCTGAACGGACATCAGCTGCCGCCGGAGAAACAAGTGTTTTATTCAGCCACGTACGTTTCCTCCGACTATCTGTGGTTTAATAAGCCCTCTTTATTTATCTCCGCCTTCTTCTTCTTTATGTATTTTTTCCCATTTTCCTTGCAGGTCTGGATTCTTTGCGGCAGCCAGCTTCATGTCCTACCAGCAGTGTGAGTTTAACTTCGGGGCCAAGCCTTTTCGTCACCCACCCTCCGTCAAGTTCAGCACCTTCAACGACTTCGCCTCACTGCAGCCCAGTGAAAAAATCATCTTACCCAGGTAAAAACCAAAATGAGAAGTTAAAAGGAGCGTTGCAGCATATGGGCTTGGAGCTCCTGTGTTACCCAACAGTTTTAAGACTTGTGAATCATTTGTTTGAACACAGTGTTCAGAGCGTGGGTTTGGCAGGAAAACAGCATGACTCATCGATTGGGATTGCTCAGTGTTTCTGCTTAGATCAATAAAAAAAAAGTAAAAATATCACCGTATCCATCTGGTCTTTATGACATCCGTTATCTCCTTTTGTTTCAGACCTTTCTCACAGTTATCTTAACGATAAGACTCACATGTTGGCACGGTATTCACACGGGATGGGCATCGAGTCTCGAGAATTGATTGGAACCGGGACTTTTAACCCTCTGGGGTCTAGGGTGAAACTGGACGTTTTTTGGACTATTTTAAATTTGCTTTATATTTCACCCTAAAAGTGGTTTAAGTTTTGATACCCAGTCCGCTGTTCAGAAGAAGCTGTCGAACACCAACGAAGAAGAATCTGCATGAAGAGTGTGCACAACCATGGACCGTGTGTGGGGGCGATCAGAAGTGTGGCTCAGAGCAACACTTACAATAAGATTATATTGTGTGACATGATTAAACAGATTAAACAGTAACAGAGTTCCCCGTCTTCGACACGCTGCACCCGCCTTCCTCCAGGCTCCGCCCCTCAGCCTAGCACTGCACTGCAGTCAGAATGCATCTCAACGTAAAACTCTGCAGATACCCGGCTGACGTCAGCCCGCGTGTTTGTTTTGTTTTTTCATAAACTGACGATCTGAAGTTGCTAACTTTAGCCACGCAGTTCACCAGACGCTGCGACGTGCTGCGACGTGCTGCTCCGTTCACCGCAGCGTCCAAGGGAAAGCTGTCGGCGCAACAATTAGAAGAGTGCCACAGAAAGGTTGCAGCATATATTGCCTCTTAAAAGTAATCGAATCGTTCAAATTCAAACGATGCCCAACCCAAGTATTCACACAACAAAACTTTTATTTTCTGTCTATTTTATGTGTTTGAAAAGGCTCTAACTTCATCTTTTCTCTTGTAGGTTTACTGAATATCTGTCTGGATCTTTTCGTATCTTAATGACGATTTGGAAACATTTATTTGTACTCGTTTGTGTTTTCCAGACACCGGCGTCTGGCCTTACTGAAGCAGGTCAGCATCCGAGACAACTGCTGCACGCTGTGTTGTGACGTAATGGCTGACACGGAGCTGCGGCCTTGTGGACATGGGTATGTGTTCACCTGCAGTGCCTAAATACCCTGAAAGTGCTTTGAAATGGTGGCAAACGGTGCAGGTGATCTCAGATTGCATTTTGTTTCATTTCCAGTGAGCGACTTGACGTGTTTCTGCTTCTTCTTGCAGTGGTATGTGTATGGAGTGTGCCTTACAGTTAGAGACGTGCCCCTTGTGCCGCCAAGACATCCAGACACGCGTCAGACTCATTGCACATGTCTCCTGACATATTTCCTGCCCTTCCTTCTACAAGGAGAGATACTCGAGGCCTGCAGTCTCCTCCTCCTCCTCCTGGTCTCTCTCAAACAGGACTGTGAGAAGTGTGTCACAGTGTTTGGATGATAACAGGACAGGAAGTTTTAGTCGGAGGAGCCAAGAATGGAGGGATGGAGAGAAGGAAGACAGGAGATGAGAGGCGGGAGAGAGTCAAACCACAGCTGCAGTCCCAGGAGCTTTTCCTTATTTGCCTAAATCTCCTCTTTTGTATCCTTCTGACAAGTCATTGCAGAAGCTGCACCAAGAAACTTTCTACTAACAGTGCTTTGTTTTGTTTTTTTGTTTTGTTTTTTTTATAGAAAAAGAGCATAAGGAGCAGAGACGATACAACCCAATCACATAAAGAACCATCTTATTTGTGGAAACATTCTTTGAGATCTGTAGATCTTTATCTGATGCTCTTTCAGTCCAGAGGCTACTACTATTTAATCCCATCGGCATCCTGCACGCGTCTGCAGTTCCAAGGCTGGGTAGCAGAAAAGAACAGCTTGTAGTACAATATTAAACTTAAGGTACTGATGAATTTGAGGCGTCTCATTTTGTTTTCGACTATAGTTATGTGAATTACTGTAACTCTTCAAGGTAGCATTTTCATTCTTCTTTTTTCAGCACCTATAATTGGGCACTTTTGTTGTTTTATTTATTGATGTCCTCCCTGCAGGCTTTGTTATTGGAAAATTACCTGAATTAGCAAAATATCAGGTTTTGCTTTTAACGTCAGGAAGCGCAAGTTTTCAAATCTTTACAAAATTGTTTCAAATGAGTCAGCAGAAATTACAGATCTTGAAGAGAAAATTACGCCTGTCGTGTATTTTAGGGCTGATTTTCAGTGCGACTGACCCCGATGCTCGTCTTTTTCCTTGCACAATCTCTCCTCAGTCACTTGGGAAGCAAACAAGAACTAAAATGCACAGAAATTTAATTTATCCTCCTACAAATAACACACTTCAAAGTAAACAGTTCAGCTGCCGCCTGCATTTGTAGTTGGTTTTTTGGTGTTTAATGTCGCTCCACAATCAGTAAAGTTCATCATAAGGGCCAAATAAGTAAGTTTGTAATAATTTCTGTTTGTGGTAACGAGATGGGACATCATTTGTTTTTATTATAAACAAGAATGTTGGCTGGGAAGATTCTGAATCAAAGATAAATGTTGGCGCTGTAGTCTGGTGCCGTCAGTAAAAACTGATGAGGAATCTGATTCGGAAGTAAAATGACAAATTTAAAAAGAGATTAGTTATCAGAAAAATAAAGTTGTTTTTTTTAGCTACACAACACTTTTGAGTTCTTGTAAACAAAAGCCCTCGTATTAAAATGTTTCTGTTTTTTTTTTTTTTTTTTTTTGGGGGAGGGTTTGCGCTCTGATCATGACTTGTTCTCGTTTTCTTAATCCCCCGCCTCCTCATGTCTTCGTGTTTTCTGTTATTCTTTGTTCATCCTTTACTTACTTGAAGCGTCTCTGGGCTCAAGAAATCGTCTTTCAGAAACGGGTGACAAAATTAATGTACGAGAGAATGTGATTCAGGAGACGTTTTGTTTGTACAGCTTAAAAAAGAAAAAGAAAAACAAACTGAATGGCATTTCAAATTATAACACTGAATAATTATAAATTTATTTATGAACGAGATCCTGCATAGTCCAAACAGCATAAACGGAATCTGTAAAATCCTTTATAATCGTCTGATTTCTAGAATATCACGGATGTGAGGAGACTGATCAGCGTTTGTTTGATAACTTGTTGTTCCTGAAGCACCTTACTCATGGAGGTGAGAGAAATGTGGTCTGCGCTTGGACATGAAGTTCAGGATTGTAAAGATGAAGTTGTGAGTTGTATTTAAAACATTTCTAGAGGAATTATGCCCTGGAGTTCCCAAAGATGTGATTTATAAAAGAATTGTTGTTTCTTGGTTTGTGATATTTGTAATAAATGTATGTCAATGTTATTTTATTGTTTGACTTGTGCAGATTTTTTATCCTTTCTTGTACAATTATGTGATTTAAAAAAAAAAAAAAAGGTACACACTTTAGGTTAATCTAAACTTTCTCTGAAGAGCGTCTTTATTTTAATTGAGTGACGGCAAATGTAAGAAACATTTAGGGGAAACTTGGTGATCTTAAAGGACTAATTTCTTATTTTGTCTTATTTAAAGCAGAAATTTGCAACCTTCAGCTCTGCTACTTCAGCCAACATTAGGAAAGGTTCGTTTTAGCAGTTTTCTTGTCAGTTTTTGCATTATCTACATTAAATTTCAGCTGCACTATGACATAAACTGGATGGGCTGCCATGTTTGCACTCGTATAAAGACTTCAGGTATTATAAATGCATAATATTCAGTTGTCCATCATTTCTGTATCAGAATAGACTGAATATGACTTCATTACAAAGTGCTGTGATCAGTTTCATCTAACGGCCTTTTCTGTCTTGTGTTTGTGCAGCTTTTTGACGTACAGTTCAGTCAGTCTCCAGGAAAAATAATGTTTAAACTCACTTGATACAAGCTACTGTGAAAGCAAAAAGGTACAGTTTGAGCATCAAACTCTGAAAAATACTAGATTTTAAGGCATTAAGATATTCTTATATTGAGAGTGAACAAACAGACCTGCCTCTAAAACGTCCAGGCAGTTTGAGTAAATAAAGGTTGTGGTCTTTACATATGAGAAAGTTTAAGTTAGAATAAAATAACAAACTTATCTAATTTTTGTGTTCACTCTTAAGACATTAGGCTCCAAATTAATGGTTTATTTATCTTTAATTGGAGCTGTTTTTATCTGCTATTTCTTTTAACTTTGGGAACAGTCAGTTCTAAAGAAGAAAGGATATTTTCTTATAAAGAACTATGCAGACTTTTTATTTCTGTTGTTCTACCACTTATATAAATATAATTCAACATTGTAGCAAAAAAAAATAGAATAAATAAAATAAACAATAATATTAACCAAACCATACACATTGTATTACTAGTATTTTAGGAGTAAAGGAGATTTTGTGCCTTGAAGCTAATTTTTGATAAGCGATTAAAAACGCTTCCGGTTTACTGACGTAGGAACCAACGTGCGCGTGTTTTGCTGTTTTAACCGGACGCTTTGTACGGACGGACAAGGTCTCTGTTTCCTTGGCAACAACATTACGTTCGGCGTTAACGTTCAGTAAATATCAACGGTTCATTTTGACAACATGGAGATCCAGGAGCAAAGTAAGTTAATTAAAAATGATCGTCTGTCCTCATTTTATGTATAAAAATGCGTAAATTAAATTCTTCAAACAGACATTTGATAGTTCACATTCACGCCGTGTGTTAAGCCTCGAAGGGGCCATTAAATGTTTAGCTCTCCAGTTTACATTTGCGGCTGTTTTGTAAGTCGGTGAACGTTAGCAAACTTCCTCTCCAGGTGTCCGAAGCTGTGCGGAGAATATGGTGGAGATGGTGGATGTGGACGAAGAGCTCTTCGCTGTTTCCAGGTGAGTCGGTGCTGCTGCTTTTCGAGCCTTTCGACCCAAATCCAGGTCATCTGTGCAATAAACCCTCATCAGACAACAGATCAGTGTTCCTAAATGCTGACGAATACAATATTTGTTCAATTATTCTTCAAAACAAGCTGTCAAGCCTGCCTTGACTGTCACTTATTATTATTCTAATCAAACTGAGTGAATCAGTGAATCGTTGCAGATTTTATTTACTGAAGTTTTAGTTTCATTGCAAAGTTTTGTAGCAAATCTCTAGATCTAATCCCTTTAAGATGCTAATAAAAGTTTTTAAAAAAAGAATTAATCTATTGGTAGGTTGATTAAAATGACTTCAGTTGCATCACCGCTTTAATAAAATGCTTAAACAGTTAATTTAGTTTGTAGCTTTCCACTCAGGAGCAATCTGTCTGATACTTCTGAGATGTACAGATGGGTATTTCACAAACTTATTTATAGGAAAAATAAAATAAACAGGTCTGTTTAGGTGAAATGGCTCAGGGTGACTTTAATGCATGTATTACATGTACATCACAGAGGCTTTATTTATTACTATTTTAAGAAGAAATTGTGATAATGCACCTTTTTTCACTGACAAACTTCTTACAGTTTCTGTGTTTGTTTTTTGTTTTAGCTCATCAGCTGCAGACTCAGCTTTCGATGCTGTTATTGGCTGCATTGAGGACATCATCATGGGTAAAAATAAAGATTTTATTTATTCGTTTTAAACCTTTATTTAGTGTTCAAGATCTTAGATTTCACAAGAGCATCCTGAAAACACCGCTGCAGTTTTAAAACAGAACATCTAAGAATATAGACAGAAGAAGAATAAAATATAACGCTGTTTTTATTGGTTATTTATATAAGTGTTAAAGATTGATAAATACTGTGCTCTATAACATTTAAGGCCCAGGATAATTTGCAATAAACGTCCCTAGATCTGCCTTTAGCAACAAAAAATAAAAACTCTTTGAAAATAATAAAATATTACAAGATTAAAACAAATCACATTTTTAAAATGAATGATATAACAACTCCTTAGTTTGTGTGTGTGTTTAGAGAATAAATGTACACAGCCACAAAATGAAGAAAATTATCGTTCATACTTTTTATTTGTTAGCATCTACAGAGAAACTTTATTTTAGGTTTTTAGTCATTTTAATCTTTTCTGTAACTGTAGGGTCAAGAAACACGAAGAAGAGGCTGATTTTTGGAAAACTTAAAGAAAAATAGCTTCTGTTATGCAACATGAATAAAGCAAAACTCAGATTCTTGTATTTTTAAATGGTAACTAGATATTATAGACATGTTCACAGTTGTTTGGTACATATGTTTATTTTTCTTTTCTTTTAGAGGAGGACTTCCAGCATCTTCAGCAGAGCTTCATGGAGAAACACTACCTGGAGTTTGATGACTCTGATGAGAATAAACTCAGCTACACGCCGATCTTTAATGAATACGTGAGTGCTCCGGCGCCTCACTGACACGCTGCCGCAGTTCATAAAATCTGTCATTGAAGTTCAGCATAAATTACACGAATTTTGAAGAAGTTCTCTCTGAAGGTAACTGTCGTCCTGTGGCTGTCGAACAGGTGGACCTGCTGGAGAAACACCTGGAGCAGCAGCTGACGGAGCGAATCCCCGGCTTCAACATGAACACCTTCATCGAGCTTCTCATGTAAGCGCCGACATCACGACACCAACCGAGAGCTGCGTCTCTCTAACAACTACTAAAAAACTTCTAGTAGTTTTATCCTCAGCACCTGTTGCTGATAAACAGCTTCATTTAAACATTGACCACTAGGTGGCACACACACTCTTACAGACGATGAAGGCAGACTGACTCTTCCTCTCTGCAGGCACAACAAAGAAGAAGTCCCAGATGACATCTACGACATGTTGTTGACGTTCACAGACTTCATGGCCTTCAAGGAGATGTTTCTGGAGTACAGAGCTGTGAGTCTGAACCCAAAGATTAGCTTCAAATCACTGATTTTCTTCTCTTTTCATCACTTTTACAGCTGCTGCTGCTTCCCACATTTATATTTATGTCATCTTCTGGTCAAACTCACGTCATGGCAGGTCGATGCGTGTAATGGACTTTTTAAAAATGGAAAAAAAGGGAATAAAATGTCCATTTATTAACATCTTTAATAATCTGTAATAATAAGTCTGCTGCCACGGTGCCAAGCTTTCAAGTTTCTCACATTCTGTTTTGTTTTTTTGCTAATCCCAACACAGATTAAACTAATTTTAACCAAACAATCTAAATCTTTTTCCTCAGCGAAGAAGCTAAATTACATATTTGGAGTGTTTTGTTATGTTATTAAAAGTAAAATGTCCATTATTCCACTCAGACCCGATCTCTATCTGAGATTTTTCAGATTTCTCCACCACCAAAATCCTGTAGAGCTATAGATAGAAAGAAATAAACAAACATGACAAAGTTAAAGGACTCCCAGGAAGTGACAGGAGACACGTCAGGAGAGGAGACCTGTTGCTATGGAGAGTTTCATTCAGGATAGATGATAAATTAAATAATAATAATAATAAAGCTTGTGTTGTTTCCCAGAGAACGATATGAAAAAAACAAAAAAAACTTTTTCCTTAAAAACCCATTTTTTGCTTCGCCGCTGTGGAGGAATTTGTGCTCAGATGAGAACAAAGTGAACACACCTGCCACGAAACAAAACGCAGGAAGCTTAAAACGGTCGGACACCTTTCTTTGTGCGGGAGGTGCTAAATGTGTCTGAATTAATCTGTGTTTCAGGCGAAGGAGGGCCGAGGACTGGATCTGAGCCAGGGGCTGGTGGTGACGTCTGTAGGACCTGCTGGCTCCATGTGAAGCTCTTCTAACGGCCCGCCTGTGTTTTTGTTTTTCAAGTGAAGCCGTGTTCATGAGCCTTCAGACAACTTCAGGCTGGACTCCACGTGAATCTGCAGACAACAGCTGAATTCATGAGCTGAACGTTAATCCTTACGTTGCGTCGTCTTCCCACGTTTTTGGTTCAGACGCAGGGACGCGTTCAGTGTTGTAGATCGTTTAAATTCTCCTACCTTTGCTGTTCTTTCAGAGATAATTTAGCAGAACCGTTAAATGTTTAATGATTTGTTTGTGTCAGCTTGAAAAGTAATGCTTGTGTATTTATACAGTCTGAGTGAAATGAGTTTCCATTCCATTGTCAACATGTTTTTTATTCATATTAGTATGTTTACACCGCTGGTAAAACACTGTTTTTGTCACATTTGTTTGTTTTTTTTTTAAAATAAAACAGAAAAAACCTCATTTATGTGCTTTATTGGAAATGCATGGCTCAAAACTAATCTCTAAAATATAAAATCTCCTTACAAAAAGATATATATATATTTTATAAACAATACAGGACAAGAGGAGCAAAACAACAAAACCAAAAATCAGATTTAAGTTTCCTTTGATTCAAAATAAATTTAGTAAATTCAGTGAATTTTGAGTTTAGTTGTGGTAATTTATATAGATTAAGGTTTCTTTCCATCCAAAGGGACAAAAAACTTCATGGTTTAAATGAGATTTTTGCATCAATCTAAACAAAGTTATGTTTATTGTGATATCTCTGGAACATAAAACCTTTTTCCTTCCATATTTGAGTAAACTAACAAGTAAAGGCAACTGGACTTTTTTTTTGTTTTATTTCTTATCTGAGATGATTTCTCAATACAAAATGTAAAAAAAAAAAAGACAAAAAACAGTCCAGTTGTCTTCGATTCAACCTGAAAATCTGCACCAGCATTAACTGTAAGTTCAATTTAAAGACTCTTACCTCACTATTAACCAGAATAAAACTGAGAAAAATAAGAAAAGATCAACTTTGTTCTGTCCAAACATATAAAAAAACCTCTTCACTATAACTTAGTTTCTCCTGCTAACCTGCACAAACATCAGAGTGTAAAAAAACATGTTGCAGTTTAGTAAATTAGTTATTAGACGAGGTTTGGGTCCTGACAGGGGTAAAAACATCAACTTGTCTCCTCAGCTGTCAATGAAAGCTGAAGGTGAGCTGAAGGTCATTTCTGACCCTCCCTCTAACTTCAGAAGGTGAATTTTGTGCCTCATATTATTAAAGAGCCATCAGAGTTATTAGGACTGATGTGTGATCAGATCACGTTCATGCTGGAGTACAGGTTGGCGTTTGGAGGCCCGATGAGTCATCTTCTCCTTCAGGCTCCACGGAGGCCTTAGGTCGGCACGGTGTTGGTGGCTGCGTTTCCTCCGTCATTCCGCCAGTCCATATATGAGAAGAAAGCACTTCCTCCATACGCCAGGGTCGCTGTGGCGCCAAAGAACTGGACAAAGAAGAAGTCTGGACTTCAGGAGGGGCAGCAAGGAGGAAGTCTGAGATCTTTAGTTGCTGACATAAACACGTCCACGTTAACCATCAACTCAAGCTGCTGGGTTTTAACACCTTTAATGATCAATGACAAGACTTCTCCCCACTTCTGTGTTATAAAACAAGACAAATCATGTGCTGAACGCTTCCACGGCTGTAAAACTAAACAGACTTTAATCTGAGCAGGACAGCTGTAAAGTGGTTCTCCTCCAGGTCGGTTCTCAGGGTTTAGGCATCAGAACATGTTTAATAACTAAAGAACTTTCTCTGAAAGTGCAGCTAAATGACCGCTGAAGATGAGACTGAGGTGTTTAAAGTTAAAAGAAGCAGAACACTAGCTAAATGGCTGAAAGCAGCAAAATCCCTGCTTAAAGGTAGCTCAAATCTAAAGCTATTGGATGGATAAATTCAACAAAGAGATATTAATTGACTCGTACAACTTTAGAGTCAACCTGATTCAAGATGGCTGCCACTGCTAATTGATCTTAACCTACACAAAAATGGCTATAACTCATTTTACTGAGCGTCAGTCACAACATGTCCTCTAAGAGCTAACAGATCACTCAAAATGTGTTTTTTTAAAGGTTTAACTAAAAATAACTACAATTGCATCGTCTCAACATGATGAGATGATCTTAATCTAAAACTGTGGCCTGAAAGACGAAGGGTGACATGCATTCCTGCCTCATGACGGACCCTCAACACGACTGATTCTGTCTTAAAATGTTTAACATGAGCAGCAGAAATGGAGGATCCACCTGAAGAGGAGGAAAGTCTCGTTATTAAACATGTTCTGATGCCTAAACCCTGAGAACCGACCTGGAGGAGAACCACTTTACAGCTGTCCTCCTCTTGTATCTGACCCTTCACAGCCTGACAAACAAACATGGCGCCCAGACAAAGAAGTGACTGAACGAGACTCTCCAGAGTTCATTCATGACAAAACCACACCCTTTTCCTCCAAGGGTTTGTCTTTTTGAGCTCATCGTGTGAGAGTTCCTGTATATTTTAACACATTTCTGAATCATGTTGTACAAATAATGTGTCTTACGGCAGCAGCTCCAATATGTCCGAAGAAATGAGTCCACGAGAAGACCTTCACAGTTGCTGCGTTGGCCAGGAAAGCTGTGAGGTAGAGGACGGTCGCCACTCCGTTGTACATCATCACCTGTCAGAAAGGAAGGAAACGACACAATTATTCTCCTTTTTTATTGGTGAAAATATCTCTATATTTATCAGCGTTGCCTCTGATTTACCTCTAACCTAAACTTTCCTGGATGTCTTGACCACAAATCCACCAATCTTTGAATAAAAGTTGAAATCCTGTTTGTGCTCTGAAGGATTTGCTATAAAAGCATCAAACACTGGTGGTGAATTGTGTATCTATTGTTTGACCTGGATTGTGACAGAAGATCTTGCCAATTAAAAACTGAAAGCAGATGTTTTTAAATCCTTAAAGCTGCCCGTCCATAAGCATCGAAACACCTTTATTAAAATCTTTATCCTGTATTTTGACACAGCTTTGAAATAAAACATGCAAATTATAAACCAAAACAGGCACCTCAATCAGGAATATTGCAAAATAACTTTTAGTAGCAGCGCGCTGCACGATGTAGACAAAATATACGAAAGATGATGGAAATCAATGGGGGTTTTGACGAAACAGACGAGAAAACCCAGCCTTCTTTGGAGCTCTGTAGTTCAGGAACATTTCACAGGAGAAACATCATTTAAAATTTAAACGGGTCACAGAAAGTTGGACTTTGCTCGACTGAACTGGCATTTTGAGATCTTTTATGGTTTTTAGACAATCGCAGGTCAAGTTTTATGAGTTTTATAGATTTTTTTCACAAAATGTTTAACTGACAATTCATGACCTCGCACTAACGCTGACCTGCCTAAAACTTTCTGATCTTACTACCACATTTCTTTTCAGCACATATAAAAATTATATATCATAACGTAGGTATTTTTATCCTCTTTCACCCAGCGTGTCTTTCACCGCTGCAGGACCTGTGGTTTTCTCTTGAATCCCCCCAGAATGCAGCGAGCTCACCCAGGTTTCCACAAACTTATTATATGTTTAAATATTCTGTTCAAATTTAGAAGTGGAGGATGTTTGTGACTTGTTATTTTTCCCACATAAAATTTTGCAGAAAGATAAAAACTCCCATGTGTGACTGTCAGAGTCTTCTGTCGCTCGCAGTTCAAGAATTTTTAGGATCGGACTTGCAGTTTTTGCACAGTGACCGTTTGTTTGAGGCTTACGTTTTGGTCTGCCTTACATTAACCTGTCAGTCAGGGAGCGACAGACAGATGTTCAGTTACCATGGCAACAGTTACGAAGCCACTTCTGGCAGCCTGAATGTTTCTGCAAAGTTTTGTCTGCGTTTCGGGCGCCCTTCGGAGGTGGTTCAGACGTTTCTGCATACCGCCAGCGGCCAGGGGACGAAGGCCAGCCGCTGTTGGACGCTGAACAGGATGGTGAAGAAGAGGATGGTGGTGATGATCCACAGCGTGACGGCCACGAACAGCACCCAGCCGTACGCCGCGCTGATCGTGTGCGGTGAGGCGGCGATCAGCGTCCAGTGGAGCAAACCCAGAACCTGTGGAGGTGAGAGGAACGAAAGCGGAAACAGACCAGGAGTGAGATGAAGCATACAGGGGTGGTCAGTGGTGTCCAGTCTTGGTCCTGGAGGAACTCCATCCTGCAGGTTTTAGGTGTTTCTCTGCTCTGACACACCTGGTTTGAATAGTCATTACCAGAATGCTGCAGAGCTCGATTAGTTGATCTAAATCAGGTGTGTTGGAACAGAGAAACATCTAAAACGTGCAGGATGGTGACTCCTGAGGGCTGGGGTTGGCGACCACGGGTTCATGGATCTGACTGGTTTTATTTGGTCCGTGGTGTCCAGTCCTGGTCCTGGAGGAATTCCATCCTGCAGGTTTTAGTTGTTTCCCTGCTCTGACACACCTGGTTTGAATGACTGAGTGATTGACAGGCTTCTGCCCACATCAAAGACCTCCTGAAGAGCAGAGAAACATGGAAAACCTGCAGGATGGTGTTCCTCCAGGACCAGGGTTAGGAATCACTGGGTTTGGTCAGTCAGTCCTGCTCTTCAGCAGGTCTTCAGGTTCTGCAGGAGCCTGTTATTCACCCAGTCATTCAAATCAGGGGGGCAGAGAAACACCTAAAACATGCAGGACAGTGGACCTCAAGGACCAGGATTGGGCGCCGCTGATCTAGACAGCCATTTTAACCAGATTTACAACAAACCTCCCCTGAAAATGTCCCCTCAAATCTGCTCCAAGATCTGAACCATATATTCATATATTTGAGGACTAAAGTTGCACATTAGCCTAGGCTATAAATGTTATAGTGAGCAGTATTTGTTATATTTAGCTCTTGTACGTATATAAATAAACAATAATGGACATAAATGAACAGATTCATCTTAAAATCTGTTTCTGAGCTGCAGAATGATATAAAATCCTTCGAGATTCTTTCTAATTTAATTCAAAAGATTGTTGTAAAATAAAAAAAGGAACGTTTTGCAGAATGGATTAGATTGTAAGGCCTTTCTTTATGAAAATCTGAGTGTTTTGTTAAAATTTTCTCTTTTTTTCATCCCTTTTGGTTGGAATATAAGTTTATGAGACACTTAGTGTGAAGCTACACAAGACTCTTATTTCGTCACGTCTCCACGTCTCTGCTTCTGTCCCATGAGAACAGACATAAAACGATGGTCCATTATTTATGCACAGATCACGTTTCTCGTTTTACACACCTGATGCACACACACACACACACACACACACACACACACACACACACACACACAGATATTACAGTTCCAAAGATGACCTTTACAAAACACCTGTCTAAATAGGAGTTTCTGTCTTGTTTCACAGAGCTGTGAAAGCGTTACAATCCAAACACTAATCCCAGTATTTATAATATTCCTGTGGATTTTTAACAAACATATTAATAATCAATATTGCAAAAAGAGCTGGAGGATTGAAACTCGAGAACGGTCGCTGTTCCACAAGTTAGACACAGAAGGCGGACGTCTGCACGCGGTGATGTGGATAAAAAGATGCTTGGTCCTGAAAACGTGTCAGAAAAAAGGTTTTTATTGTTGCACATTTGCCGTTTTGTGTTTTTGTTAAAAGATGTGTAGGAAAGACATAAAATTATGTTGACAAACACACAACAAAGATTTGGTTTCACCAAATAAAAAAGACAAAAACTGGCTAGAAACTGAAAGTTTCTGTCTCTGCTGACTTTCTGCTTCCTGCTGGTGGGAAAGTTTGATTTAAACTTTGGTTACATGAAGAATAAAAGACATTATTAAACGTGAGCAAAGCTTTATTGACTTAAATCTTTCCCATTCATGTGCTCTTTCTTTAAATGTTTGTATAATTAGTTTCATAAAACACATCATTGCTCCTTCTGCATCCAAACACTTTATTCTTCATTTGGTGATTGTGAGTTAATGCTGTGCTGATTTAAGCCTAAGTGGAAGGAAATATAATGTAAATTAAAGAGCAGAGTTCAGACAGTAAGTTGTTTAGGGTTTCTTTATTATGCCTCCCACCTGAATCTGTTTCAATCACTGTCTAACTCTCTGAACAACTCTTTCAAACAAGTGAACTCCCGTTAATTAGTCTTAAAGAGAAATAAAACTGTCACTTTTTGTACGTTTCAACAGAAGGAGTTCCTGTCTTGAAACATCTGGATTCGTGAGCTGAACTCTGGAATTCAGGTTGGCTCTCTGCGTTAACCGGAGGAACCTTGACCTACCTGGACATAAACGAAAATGAAGATTAAAGGAGGTGAAACTGGAAGAGTCGACACGTCACATAGGGGGTAGAGTTGCTTTTAAACTGTGGCGTAAGACGTCTCTGTGGTCTTTCTCCCCAAAATTGTTATTTTTTTCAGAATTCATCTTTGTAATTTTAGGTGTGGAAACGTCTAAGTTTGATCAGGGAACTTTCTGCATGGTCCCTTTATGCTGAATGTCAATATGAGCCATCAGATCAGGAGTGGCCGGGGCCTCCAGGGGACAAAGATCTCCAGGACTTATCAGTCCTCCAGCCAGTCACATGTCCTCTAGATCCTTTCAAAATAAGGGCATAGACTGAGCTACGCCGGGTCCTGATCGCTTCTGTAAATGAGACTGTTTCAAGTCTAATTTTATAAGTTGTTTCTTGTAAACAGCAGGCATCTAATGAGACAGTTGGAGGTTTGATTCCACCAGTGTGCCACATGTTGAAGTGCCCCTGGGCAAGGCATTGAACCCCTCACTGCCTCTGATGTGCCCCGTTGGTGTGTGAATATGACTTCTTTGGGTTAGCTTTCTAGATGTGCTGTGTAGATGGGTCAATGAGGGCCCTTTGAGAGGCCTGATTGGCCTATAGGTCCAGTTCATTTATAATTATCTCACCAAGGCAAACAAACTGCAAAATAAATCCTTCTCAGTTTTACTTTCAGCCCTCAGAGTTGCACTTCCTGAAGTTACAGGACAGGACTGCGTGACTCGATTTACCACCCGTGACATTTATGATGCTCAAACTGGAGCCTGTTAACAAACAGTCCAACTTTCTGTTACCAAATTAAAAGTAAAGATATACAAATACAGCATGTTTATGTGGCTGCTGTAGTCTCGTCCTGAGATATTAGAGCTATACATAAGACATGAAGCTACATATGATCATTAATATCCATATTATATTCCAACTGGGGAAAAGTTGAATCTACATTCACACAAAAAATGGTTCAGGATGTTTAAGATCTTTTTTTAATGGTTTATGTCCCCAGTAATGAATTTTAAACAAACATCTGAGGTCAGAAATTAAATAGTTTCTTCTTTTTTTTTTGTCATTAATCTTGAACAAATAGAAGAAAAATGTGACCCTATGATGAAGCCGAGCTTGAGAAAGTGGTGGCGAGTGTGATACATACTATTTCAGCCAGCATGAGGACGGCTGGGACACTTCGGATGAAGGACATGTCCATCTTGGTGGTGATGCTGGCAGCCACTCCTTGGAGGCTGCTGCCCCTTTGCTGGGAGCTCTGGGAGTGGGGGGAGCTGGTTTCTGTGGTAACCTTGGACGGGAAGTCTGCCATTATCCCACAGCTTTGGTTGAAGGTGAGTTCGAGACGGACCAGCAGCGGTGATGGACTCCTTTGGACCGGGTTCAGGCTCAGAGGGGAAAAACCTCCAACAAGAGTTTAGTCCCTCCGTTGGCTGATGACTGCAGCAACAAAGCTTCTAATTTTGGCAAAAGTCAGGTAAAGCAAAAAATGATGAAGAAAAAAGGTCCAAAGTGTTAAATAATCCAGTGAAACCTCAGAGATCCACGTGCTCTGACAGGTGAGTAATGGAGGCTTCTTCTTTCAGCCCCCTCCAAACAATCCTGTGAAGCGTTTCATCATCTCTCATCTCGTTTACCTCCTGTTCGCCTCGGGTACCTCCCATATGGCCACTCACCTGGGTAACTCATTGACACGTTTCAGAGCTGGGAGGAGGTAGAAAAAGGGAAAACAGACACAAATGAGTCACTGGTGCCACCTGGGTGTGGATGTCGTTGGGTGCACCTCCGTGAACATCAACTTATTTCTGGCTAAATTACCTTAGAGGACACAAAAATGGCTACAATTCAGTAAATTTTGCAGACATTGTGCTAAAATTTGGTGTGGCAGTAGCTGAGAGTCATCTTCAACACTTAAGCTGATATCGAGCCTAACTTTGTTTTCAGGGTTTGACCGAAACAGTTGCATCTCCATCATTTCTCGTTTCTGAAACTTTGGGCGATATGCATTCCTTCAAGGAATACTACGCCTTTAAATATGTTAATTAGTTTTGTATTAAAACTAAAACTAACCCACTGAGTTTGAACACTCATAAATGTTTTTTTTTTGTTGTGTTTTCTAACAGCAGACGTCAGAATAAAACTGCGAACGGAGCAGGCGGTGCGGAAAACAGCTTATTAAAATAAGATGAAGCAGGAATGAAAGGCTGAGGGACAATAAGCACTTTTTATTAACTCATAACAAAATCACAAAGCTCGAAAAACATCACGCTTTCATATCATTGTTGGAAACATTCTCGTCGTGTCGGATTGAGTCTCTAATGAATCTAATTTCAGCTTAAAAAACCTTCAAGAGAAAATACGATCACTGGTGAAATAAAACAAACAAAAACAGAAAACTACTTATAGAATTAAACTTAAAACAGTCTCACTCACTTAAAATTAAAACTCAAAAATAACTCAACACAAGCCGTGGGAGCAGAACTGCAGTGAAATGATTATTTCCTGTCGTTTCTTTCAGAATAAATACCATCAGTATATAAAATGATGCAGTTTGATTAAAGTCGCTGGCCGTCTGGGAGAACAGTAACATTTCCCCAAATCCTTTTTTATTGCTTCTAACATTTTTATATATATCAGTAAAAACATTAGATCCGTAAGTTGTTACTTTCAAAATCCTAAATAAATAATATTTCCAGGTAACATTAGATTCTTGTCATTTTTGGGTGGAATGATGACAAATTCAGGTCGAGCTGGAAGAGCTCCGACGGTTCGACGCCCGGCGCTCAGACAGGTGTGCAGGTGGGCAGGTGGGCAGGTGAGGCCTCAGGAGTAAAACTTACTGTTGTTTATCTTCTTCTCTTTTACCCTGGAGGGAAATAAAACCACAGGACAAATGTTAAACAAGGAGCAGAGAAGTTGCTTTTCCTGATAAAATGAAGTGTGTTAGAGGCGACAGGTTGGAAGTCACGATCCGGATCACCGGCATCTTGTGATCAGACGGACGGACAGACAAACCGACCAACACGACCAAAAACATCCCCCCCACCCTCCTGGCTTTGTGGAGGTAACAAAGGGGGGACCTTGAAATCATTAGGGATCATGCCAGATGCAGAGTCCGAGCAGGGGTCGCCTGAGCCTTACCTGCTTCTCTCGCTGGGCTCCCTCTCCAGGTGGGTGGGTTGGCGCGGCAGCGGGCTGCGCTGCAGGTTGGAGTGCGTGTCGTACAGGAAGGGCTCGCTTTGCTCGGCCTGCTTCTTCCTCAGCTGGCTGGAGGACGAGTACAGCTCCTCCTCCGCTCTCTGAAACAAACAGCAGTGGGTCAGGAGATCGCAGCGGCACCAGGCAGCTCCTCGCCGCCGTCAGCGCCGAGCACACACTCGCTCACCCCGGCTTGTTGCACGTCGATGTGGATCAGCAGAGACGCCAGCTCCAAGTTTTCACTGTAGCCGTTCTTCAGAGGAACGGAGCGATAACCTGCAGAAACGACAAATGAAAGCATCACTGATTATTACAGGATGTAGATACACCCGCAAAAATATTTGTGACAGAATCGTTTCTAACGCAAAATCCTCCTTAGTTTAACGTCCAAACGTTAGCTTTTCTCTTTTTACAAATTAGACTTATTTTGCGCCATCTGTTTCATGTCTCTTTTTATTTGTATATTTAAACCTTTAAATTAACAGTAGTTAAAGATTAATTTTGTTTTGCATCAATTAAAACAACAAATAAAGGAAAAACAAATCAGTCACAAAACTCCAATCATCATGTTTGTTCAGTTTTCTGCTGAAAAGGTTTGAAGCTCTTTATTTGTTCAGTTTTATAAATGACTGAAAAAACAATTCAACTTAAACTTTATAAAGTGTGAAATCCTCAATATTCAGTTTGATTTAAATAGCGTGGTGTAAAAATGTATGCCTTTCACTCAGATCTTCATTTCTTCTTAAATTCTACGTCTATAATTCTCTTTTGTCTCTACATTAAAAGAAGTATAAACACATATTTTTGTCACCTTCCACACAAATTTAAAGCCTACTGAAATAACATTTTTATTGTTTAACTATTAATGAACACGTGACTTTAAAGATCTTTAAAGATGTCGCAGCCAGAAACTTTCAGATCCTTTTTGCTGCGACACTCAGAAAACATCAGAGTTAAACTGTTTAAGTTGTTGTGTAATAATCCAGGATTCTATACAAGACTCAAAACTCTGACATGTTTCCAAAACTAGTATCTCACTGTTGGCAACTAGTTAGTGAACAGCATCAGTGAGGGCGTCTCTAAATGTCTCTAAAAGTCCCTAAATGTCCCTAAACGTCCCTAAACGTCCCCGGGTTCTCAGTTTATCCACGTGAGTCACTGAGCCTCGCAGCTTTGTCGCTTGAGTTTTGAACACGTTCAGAAGTTAGTGAGGACGTCTTGTCATAGATGTCTCCAATCCTTCTCATTTTTTTTTGCAGGTGTCTCAAATCTGTCTCAAATCCTTCTCAATTTAGTTTCCGTTTTCAGTAGCTCTCCTCTGGCGGGTCTAAAAACCGAGCCGATGGGAAATAATAGCGATTTAAAAACCGGCACATTTCTGCTTATCATCGTTTCGACAGTGTAGTCGAGCAGATTAAATCATACAGGTGGATGCAAAGTGGGACAAGGCGGGCGCGATGTGGGCAACGAAAGCAATCTGCACGACGACCACAAGCACAGTTCTGCGAGCCGAGCGCACAAAAATAGGTCGCTGTTTAGAAAAACTGGCCAATCGAGTCACAGCCGCTCAGAAATTCAGTGAGTGGAGTTTATTCAAACTGGATTAAGATGAGGAACGATCACAGTCCAGACAAATCTTACTTCAAGGGAATTAATATTGAATAAAATGTGTGTGTGTGTGTGTGTGTGTGTGTGTGTGTGTGTGTGTGTGTGTGTGTGTGTGTGTGTTCCCACCGGAGCGGAGGCCTTTGACAGGAAACGTGGCCTGAGCCAGGAAGTTGGGGTCTGAGAACATGTCCTCCTCGTTGACCACGAAGCGAAGGTAGGTGAGTTCTGGCTCGTAGACGTTGAACTCCACGGGTTCTGCCGGGGCTTTCCACACCGGGTTCAGACCATTATCACCTGCAGCCGCCAGAGACAGTCAAACACTCAAATATAAAAGTCAACCAGACCAGAAAACCTACAGAAAAAGGTTTTTATAACCCCTGAATTACAAGAACTCCAGCAGCATGACAGATTCCTGTCACTGCTGGCTATTTTTAAAAGCCCTCTCAGTTCCTCTTAGCTGTAAACTGTTGGCTCATATCATTTACATAAATTATTTGTGTATTTTTTTATTTTAGGATGTTTTCTGTATGATCACTATTTAAACAGTACTGAACGCAGTTTTCTGCAGGGATGTCCTGAGAAAAAGTGATGCATGTGAACTTTTATTTTTAGTCATCAGAGCTGGTTCTGTACCGACAGCTTCAAGTGGGTTTGAGGTGTGATCACAGTCCTCTAAAAATGAGATGATGCTGCAGAGGGGTGAGCAATGTTTTCCCCTCCAGAAAGGTTTGTTGTTTTGTTAAAGTCTACAAAAAGCGCAGATAGAAACTTTGACATGCAGGGCAGCAGGCAATATGCATTCCCTCAAGGACTGAATGCTGTTTTTATTGATTTATTGTGTAGATTAATCAATTAAATGCTGCTTTTTACCTACTTATTGTAAAATATTTTTATTTAAAGACGTGGGGGGGTTGACTGGAGACGGTTCAGGAGCTGCTTCTAGACTTCAGACTATATTTTGATCACATCTGAGCCACAGCATCATCCATCCATCCATTTTCTTTTACCCACTTCTTCTTTCCAGCTCAAAGGGAACTGGTGCCTGTCTCCAGCCGTCACTACACAAGATGCAGGAGACACCCGGGACAGGTTGCAAGTCCACAAACAACCATCCACCCTCTCACTCACACCTGTTAGAGTTACCCGTGAGCCTAACATGGATGTTTTTGGTCTGTGGGAGGAAACCGGAGTACCACGTGCACACAGAGAGAGCATGCAAACTCCACACAGGCCGGGATGTGAATCTGCAACCTTCTTGCTGGGAGGTGACAGCTCCACAGCATCCAAACTGTAAAATATCTTCTTTTTGTTTTTCACCGACAGAAGAGCAGAAAAGCAACACTGACAGCTTCTCCAAATTGCGACTGATGCTTTTGGTTTCGTTGTGCTGACAGGGACAGAGGGTTGGAGACGATCAGCTGGCAGCATTTATTAAATCTGACAAACGCCTCATGTTCAAAACACAGAATACTCAGTTTGTCACGTCCTGAAGGACGTGTGTGTGTGTGTATCCTGCAAGATACCTGCAGCGGTTACAGCCCTCCTCCTCAAACCACTTACGATAAACGATGGTCTTGAACTTCTCCTCTGTGTGTCCACACAGCTCAATCTCCACGAAGGGGCTGACGATGCTGCGGCCGAGCTTAGGGAGGTGTCTGGCAGCAATCACCTGTGGAGAACAAACACACCTGTCGTCGTGAAGCGCTGCTCCTACAGGCAACATGCTGCAGGTACGTGTGTGTGTGTGTGTCTGTGTGTGAAACACCTTAATTTTAATGATGTACTTGATCTTCTTCTTCTCCTGGTAAGGATCGTAGCTGTCCGAACGCATGAACTCTGGTTGCAGCACGTACCCAGTGGATCCGTTCAGACTGAAGAGGGCGCTGTTCAGCTGCATGTACTTATCTGGGAGGAAACACACAACGTCTGAACCACTGATCGACACACACACACAGTTTCATTTCCCACTTCAGTCCACCAGCATTTACATTTTATTTAAAAGTGTAAGAATCAAACTCTCCTTAGAAGAAAGGAGGAAACGCGTTGCGGATTCAGTCAAACGGTTTCAATAATTTAAATATCGAAATATTAACAAGGACGATCTGTGCTGCCTCTGAACCGGCTTAGAATTTGGATAAAGTAGATTAAAGATCTATTAATAAATAGCCACTTAATTACAAAATTTAGATAAACACTTAAATAACTAAATAACTTGCATTTTGTCTTAAGAATTTGAATTGGAAAGCCTGACAGCTGGCAACTAAAACCTGTTTTTGAATAATAAAGGTCTCCGCCATCAGCTTTTAGAAATATTTAATCATTCTTTAATGAAAATTTCCTTCAGCTGCAAAATTATTAAACAGATCTTAGAAGTAGGGTTTGTTTTGACTATATTTTTTCTGTTTATTTATCCATTAAAAATCATTTACCTTTAACTTAAATAACAACTTGGACTTTAAGTTTCTTTGGATTCTTTTAGGGTATAAATTGACAATACTTTAAACACTAAAAGTGCAGAAAACAACCTTTTTGATGTGAAAATATGTCTGATTGACCCTGATTTTTCTCATATACTCTCATTCAACCTGAGAAAATTCATGAAGTTGTAAAAAAATCTCTTTTGCTTCTCTGAATAGAAGATTATTTCTGTATTAAAGACTTTACTAAAAAGAGGAATACATTTTTTGTTGATTTGAACTACACAGTAGATGCATTTTGACCATTTAACATTACTTTTACGTCACGGATTGAAGGTCGGTCAGCAGATAGTTGCTCCTCTTCAGAGTTCATGTCATCAATCTGTGCGTTTCTGCAGGTTTTCCTGGATTAACCCTATTGTTGTGTTTCTGTGTTGGTCCCACGGTGTGTAGAAGTGCCGGACGGAGCCCAGACTGGTTAACCTACCTGCCGTCTGGAAGTTGAGAGCCACCATGTGACATCCCACAGCCCACAGAGGGTAGGGGTCGTAGTTGGAGGACTCCACGCGTTGACCTTTAGGGTAGACGCGACTCAGAGCTTTACGGTTGTACTGCAGGAAGTCCTTGGTGCGGCTCTTCCCTGGTAGCTTGTTCTCCACGAAGGAGCGAACCTCTGTGTAGCTGTATTTCCCTGCAGAGAGCAGAAAGAGCACACATTCCTGTTTTTAACTGGTGACAGAAGTAAATCCTGCAGCTGGTGCACAAATAAAGGACTGAATGTCACAAAAACAGTCTGGGATAGCAGAGTTTCTTTACTTGTAACTTTATAATACCAAACATTTGACAGAAAAACCCTTTTTTACCGTTTACGTTGAGTTTCGTGTCTAAATTTCCCCCTAATTGTTGGCCTCAATGCTTAAAAGTCCCCAAAAGTCACTAAATTTAAAACCCAATTGATATTTGGGGCCAATTTAAATCCAATTAAGTGATGTTAGTTTAAGTTTTGCCCCAGTTTGAGTCGTTCTGCGATCATATATTGGACTATCAGAGCTATTCACAGCTCTCCTGCAAAGTTACTTTACTTACTTATTCCATATGACCTATTTTTAGATCTGATAACTGAGCCTTATTATTTCAGAACTTAAATCATCTCACAGTGTAGCATTTAGCAGCTGCCTGTGTTGCTTTGCATCCATTCTATAGCAGCAGTCGCCTGTTTAAACAGCTGTGGTTTGGATGCACAGTTGTAACACAGGAAACTGTCTGGTCTTAGGAAACTATCTGGTCTTTAGTTGTCTTTTTGGTTACATCCTGTTTGTTTAACAATGTATGGAGTAAAAAGACAAAAGAAAAAAGTAAAAGTAGGTGACAGTTATTCTTCTGTGGAAAAGACGGGCGGCTGCTCAGTTTATGATGGAAAAAATGAGTCCAGAGGTGCAAACTTTGTCTGGTTTTCTCAATTTGTCTGAACACCTTCAGTTTCCTTTATGTTTCAGCAAAACCAAAGACTGATTTACATACAGCCGTGCTGAAAGCGATGGTTACTTCTCTGTTATAATGAGAATGAGGCAAAAACAGTCGGGTTTTCACAGTGAGTGTGATGTAACTGCGTTCAACCTGCCTTCAGCATGAAGAAGAGGTTCCCCTTTTTTTTTCTTCATAAAATGGCACCCTGCTCACTTTTACCAACCATGTTTACTGTTCTACTTAAGTTACTCCTGCTGCATTTAATTATCTTCACCACAAATTAAAAAATATATCAGATATATCAGAGCATCGTTGTGGCAGCAAACAATCTGCCAACTAAAGATAAAAGGTCTAAAATTACAAATTATATCTGCCTACAACAAATTCTATGTTGTTATTGTCAGTATAAGGTTTTAAATCCCAGCAGTAAATTTAACCCTGACATGCACACAGTGAACATGTTCAGTATAGAAGTACAAAACTCTGAGAGAGGATTATTTAAATGAGTCGTGCAGACGGAGTTAATAAGCTTCAAATTTGTTTTTATTGCAAAAAAAAATAATCTATTACCATTTGTGCTACATATGTGATGAGTTGCTGTGGGAAGGGAGTTAATAACAATGTAAGAAGGTGGAGTCTCTCCTAAATTTATTTCTAGTGCCATAAAAATATGTTATCAGAAGATATCCTAGTCCAGCCAGATTAAGTCTCTGAAGAGTCGTGAAATACAAGCTAACTGCTCTGTAGGTTTCATTTTGTACAGTTTTATAATCGTTTGTTTTGTTTTCACTGATGCTATTTGCTAAGTCAGGACAAAATAAAGCCGTATCCTGAGAGAGGCGTGCCGTAACCACACCACACATAAAAATCTGAGATAAAGTCACTTATCATCACTTTACAGCGCTGAGAAACCTTTGATCGTAGCATTAATGCAGATTATTTATTCAGACTACACACCCAACTAACAGCAGACTTATTATTATTAATAAAAGTATTTTGTAGATGAGTGACTGTCTGCTGCCACCTTCTTACGAGCTGCACCTACACAACATCAAGCACGTGGTTTTAATGTTGTGGCCAAACTGATTTATTCATACAGTTTCTTGCACAACTGTAGCTTCACAAATTTGTGGTTCGACCTGAAAGGTTCAGATTTTTTAAATAAATGACCCGACCCATCATCAGCTACAACATCTGTCTGTGAATGCTGGAAAAGAAGCTCTTTTGGGTGATTTTGTGTACAGTTTGCACAGCTGGGTGTGTGTGTTTACCGAAGCGGTCCTTCTCTTTGCTGCGTGGCTGACAGTAGACCACCAGGTCTGACATCTCCATGGCGACCTCTGCCTTCTTCTCCACTTCCTCCTGCTGTTTCATCTGAGTTTGGACAGAAAAGCAGCCACTTCCTGTTTGTACGCTGACGCTGAGAGACCATCGGCAAAACAGTCGCATGTGGTTCACCGGCATTCAATGCATTCCACCGGTAGTGGCTACGATTGTGTAAAGCGTGGAAACCCCTCAGTGAGCTGGCTGTCACAGAAAGGCTTTTATCTGTCTTTAACTTCACGAACTGTTCAACATCTTAAAGGAAACCAAGATCATTTTACACTGAGAAAAATTCCCCTGAAGGAAAAATAAAAGCTTGTTCTGTTTCTGCAGTTCTTTGGTTCATTGTTTAACTGTTTATTTTGTGCCTCTTTGTTGTACTCTTGTAATAATTGTATATCCTTGCAGTGTTTGTACTTCTCACTGAAGGCATAGTGTTTTTTTTGTTTGTCTTTTCATTGTCTGTTTGTGTATCTTTGCTGTTTGGCACCTTTTGGAGTAACTAAACTTTGCATAAAAAAGTGAGAAATTTGTGAGAAGCCAAATTTGTGTTTGGTTGATTATTTCTTCATTGTAACAGTTCTTCTTGGCAATAAATCTTGTCCTTATGGAAAGCCTGTTTATTTACCCTTAAAAGGAGCCACATTTGTTAGGAAAATGAATTTGTGGGTTGAGCAGCAGAGCTGAACTTGTGGGCCGCGCCATGAAAAACTCGCCAAACAGCTTTTTCTGCTATTGACTATATTTATTTGTGTCCTTTATTGGATTGGATGATCGTTACGTGTTTTGTTTCCTAAGATTTCAATGTCACAAAGTAATTCCTTCCTTTAACAAACAAGGGCCTCAGCAGCAGGTGGAGGAACCATACACAGCCACAACAGCCTGGCAAATTCAGGAGGTAGTCTCTGATAAAGCCCGCTCTGTGGGGGAGAGCTTCGCCATCATGGAGGACAGATTTGGAGATATGGGAGCGCCACTGATTGCTGACGACCAGGAGCCAATCAGTCACCTGTCTGTCAGCACCTGGAGTACCGGCAGCTCAAAACAAGAGTCAACAGCCTGTTTGGCATTGGCAGAGAAGCTCTGGCAAGTAAAGTAAACAGGCTTTTCATTGGTATAAGATTTACTGCCAGGAAGGATCGTTACACCAAAACAATAATCGACCAAACACAAATTTCCTTACTTTTTGTGTTATGATTATGTTGCCATTCTGAGTCTAATTAACAAACTGTTGTCTCCTTGTAACCACAAAGTCTCTGCAGTTTGTGTCTCCCAATTTATGGTAGATGTAAGGTTGTGAGATGATCATGTCAAGGCGACATTTGGTGTAATGTTTGATAATTTAGAGGTTGTGTGTCTTGTTGTCCCGATGGAAGCTTCTCCTCCCAGAACAAACATGTTTACTGAGCTGGAATAACTCACCTCTTGTTTCTTGGTGTACTGTTTGCTTGCTTCTCTCTGAGTTATGTCCCAGGCCACCTGGTACCACTCAAACAGCTCCTCCAGAGAGCTCGTGGCCAGATCGAACGCCATACTATCGTGCTCCTTGTTCTGCAGGACCAACACATGGGGCATCCCGTTTTTACCGTTCTTCACTACAACGGAAGGACAAACAGAGGCCCAGAGGGATGAAACAGGAGCTACAAACCCTCACTGACATAAGATACAAATAAAAAAGACCAGAACTTTGTGATCACACATTTGGAAGGAGCTTAAGTAAAACAAAAAAGCTCAATTTAGTTGCCTCAGCTCAGAAATGCAAACCAGGTTTTTTTAATCCAGCAGAAACACAGAAGTGTAATTTTCTAAAAATATATTAAAAAAAAATGATTTGACGGCAGCAACACGATCAAAATAAGCTGAAGGAGTGTTAAGTATTTTTTTTTATCACTTTTTTCTACATTTTTTTCTACACAAGTTAAGAATTAGAGAATGATTGTTGCAGTTTTCTGAAAGTAAATAAATTAACTGTAGTCTATGAGTTTCATTATCTGCTTCATTTACAAGCATTCTTTAATTTATTAATAAGTTTCAAAGGCAGCGAAAAGGCAAATAGATTTAGATTAGATTAGATTTGAAAGAGAATATTTTTGAAGAAATTGAAGTCATCTTTGTGTATTTCTGTGGGGAAAATAATTGCAAACAAAGTAAAAAACAACTTTTAAAAGTGGAGAAGTTACAAAGAATCGTTACAGCCCTCATCTCCTGAATGAGCTGAATGTTTTGATGTACGAATGTTTAAAACAGCACAAATTATGAAGTATGTAAAAACTCACTGTTCTGGATGTTGCACTTGGAGATGTCCACAATCCCCTTACAGAGTTCTCCCAGCGGGTTGTCTTCCATGTCCTGTTTGAATACGAGCCACAAACATCGTTTAGAAACAGTGTTTGAGCTTCAGTGCGTCTGAAACCTGAGCTCGGATCTCCACCTGGGCTCTGATGTCCGGCTGGGAGCTGTTGGAGACTTCCTCCACGTAGTTTGCAGGAAAGAACATCTGTATCTTTCCCCCGTAGTCACCTTTCCACCTGACGGGAGCAGAACGAGACCGAGACGTAAGCAGTAACCGGATCAAATGTTAAAACTTGATGAACAAGGTAACTTTGAGACAACTCTCAAGAATAAATATAAAGATTTCTGATAGACCGGCTGTTTTTCTAGGTAAACAAACACGCCCTGGTAGAACGCATCTGGTCACAAAGTTTTAATCTAAACTTTGTGCAGATTTTGTTTATTGCTCTTCATGACTTTGCAACATGCAGCATGAGTTCATGCTTTAGGTCGTTGCAATGAAATCACAGAATCAACACGTGAGATTCTGGCTTCGCAGAATACTGAGCATCGTCTGTGTGACAAATGGCGCTGCTGCTGCGTGACGACTCACCACCCGTCGTTCTCCTTGGACACATTGTGTATCAAAGCTCCTTTGGTGAAGCTGAGCTCATCCGATCTAGTCGCCTGGTAGCTGTATAAGGCCTTCACTGTGTTTTGGGGCTGAAGGAGACAAACACGTAAACGTCAGATTGGGAGGATCCAAACGGGCGACGAAAAGCAAACGGAGCAGAGCGGCGTACGCACCAGGGAGGGCTCGATCTCGTTGGGCTCCACGTACGTCTTTGCAGCATATATGTCAGCACAGTTTTCATGCTGCGAGGAGAAGAACCGATTAAACACGTCAAACGCTTCTCGGCTCGGCTCATACGGGCGGCGGGAGATAACATAGGAAGAAATCCGATGAATGAAAGCTTCTTGGGTTTGACATCCCAGCGTCTGAAACTCACGTGGCTGAAGCGTTCAACCAGCTCAGGCGTGACCGGGTAGCGTAGCTTGATCTTGCGATACAGCGGCTTCTTCCTGAAGTAGTTGACCAGCTCCACGAGGCTCTCGAACTCTGTAGTGGTGCCCAGCAGGTACACGCTTCCCTCCTTCTGGATCCGGCAGTGTTTTACTTTCCCATCACCTCTGAAGGACGGAGAAGAAGAAGAAGAAGAAGAAAAAAGCCTCAATCTCCAACAAGATTACAGTTTAAATATTATGATGACAAGAGAAAAGTTGCACAATGTGGTGATGTTTGTTTTAGCTTGTAAACATAATTAAAAAATGAATCTATTGAAGCCTGAGTGGCATCAAATATCTGGAAAATAAATGCAAAAAGTTTAAGTTGAAGATGATATTGCTTCCCTAAAAGCAGCGTAGTTGAGAGGGTTGTGTGTTGGAACTGCTAGGAAACATTTATAATATTACTGTGGATACAGAAAGGCCTCTAAAAGATATTTTTTTAATCAGGTTTCAAGGACGATTCAAACTGATTGTTGGGCGTTGTTCATTTTACAACAGATTTGATTAAAAAAAAAACAAACACAGTGAATTTGTCAACTAGTCTTGGTGTTAATATCATGCAGTACTGAGACAGAGAGCCTGGAAAATGAACGGGACTGAGCTTAGTGGTTACCAGGAAATGAACTTTCAAAGTTAAACAAACAAAAAAAACAAAACTAAACTGGACTCAAATCAGTCAGCCTGTAGGAAGTGCTGTCATGACTGACAGATGTTGTCAAAAGCTCTAAAAGAAAAATGAAAACCACTAAAACACGCCACCAGACCTTTGTGAGTTCCTAGAAAACACGGCCGACTTTCTTGAATTTCCCTTCCTGGGTTTACCTGAAGGTGATGGCGAAGGAGTCTGGTTCTCCTTCTCTCTGCCGGATGAGGAAAGCTCCATCTCTTGGAATCCTGAGCAGGTAATCCTCAGCTTGGCCTCTGCTCAGGTTACTGTAGAACCACCTGCAAAGAACAAACAAGATCAGCCCTGATGTGCTGCCGGATTAGGAGCAGTCGAAGATTTACTCAGAGGCTCGACTGGAAGCTGAACGAACAGGCCGTTTTTTTTTTGTTTTACGTTTGTGCGTTAAACAGCGTGAACAGAAAAAGGGGAAACCGATCCTTCACGTCTGTTGGTGTGCGAAAGTAAAGGTGTTAAAGTGAAAGTGTAAATTAAAAGTCGCGCACGTGCAGCTGTTGGAAAGAAGCGTGGGATTGAAGAAGAGATGTAAATCTTTACCGAATTTACAAGTCAAAAACAAATCCCCCCCCCACTCCAAAAAATATGTATACTGAGTTTTTTTAGCTGTTAGAAACATGATGTGTGAAATGCAAACACTGACATTATGATATTTTTTGCATATTTTGTTCTATTTTATCCGTTCAGACATCAGGAGATGGCTGCTAAGGCTTTTGGTTTTTTTACTTAAATTGACAAATTTTGCATTTAAATCCATGGAGATCTCTTCTTTTCCTTCAAAACTTTGCTCTGTTTGTGTCTTCTATGCTACATTTAGCTTCTCGCTAGCCTTTAGCTAGTGTTCTGCTTCTTTTAGCTTTGGTTTAGCTTCACTCAGGGCTCAGCTTTCACACAGCTTCTTTAGTGAGTCTGAAAGTTTTCGCTGCTGTGGGGACGAACCCTTCCTGCAGATGAGGGTCTTGTTTCGGCACAGCCTCAGTGAGTCGCAGCTCGAAGTCCTGACATCGCAGAGGAGTTTCTCTGTAGTGCTGGATCAGAGTGTACACGCTGGGAAAGTGCAGGTTTGGTGTCAGGTAGAAGTAGTTGTGGCCTCCCTCCGACCCGGAGCGGACGCGACAGTGCTGGACTCTCCCGTCGCGCCTGAAGGAAATCCACATTCTGGGTGAAAATGCAGAAATCACAGCTTCCTGCAGCGCATCTATCGCACCATGAAGCAGACAAAAACAGATACCAAAACGAGAGGGTGCAGTCATTGGCTACTCTAGCACTGGGTCGAACCAGGAAGGTGCCATTTTGTCCTCCAGTTTCTGCACAGTAATTCTGGATCAGTCTCTCAGCCATCAGGCGACCATCGGGCATGTGACCGTGAAACCACGGCTCTGTGAGGTGCAGGTCTTGGTACTAAGAAACACAACATATTTACTTTTACTACATGAAAACAAGGAATATCTGTCAAAGTGACTGATCAGTAGTGGAAACACTACTTTCTGAGTGACTTGCTGATAAAAACTGGGCTTCTCACCTTCCTGGGATCTTCCTCTTCCTCCTCATACTCCTCTGCGTAGTACAGCTTGTCGTCAGAGATCACACAGTAGTGTTTGTTCCACCGCTGACAGAAACAGAGCAGGACTCACATGTTTACTTGTGCATGCAAAACAAGCAGCCAACAGGCAGCTTTTCAGGGAAAGGTAACGTTTACGCCACATCACGGAACTTCCACTAAATTTACCAGTAAAATGCAAACATTTCGGGCACCGAAGATTAGGTCGAATTAGACGTCTAGTCAGATGTTTTTTTTATTTTCTTGCTTTCCTTATGTTTCTCTGAACATAACTGGCACATAAAATATGTTTATACAATATAAAACAAAGTTTTCTGTAAGATTTTATGCATTGTGCAACTGTGTCTAAAGACAGGAGTTATAAATCAGCTTTAATTTAATTTAATTTGGAATTAAACCAAAGAAATCTCCCAGAACATCATCAAATTCTCTTTTCAGGATCACAACAAAAATACAGCCTTCACTATAAAAGTTTAATGTTTAAACAGGAATACATTCTCTGCTAATTGTTATATTATTATTATTATGGGACCAGTTCAGATAAAAAACTAGAGAAGCTGCGTTTTCACAGAAACGTTAGATGCAGAATGGTGCTGAAATTTACTGAAGAAACGCAAAAGTCTGGATAAAACTAAAAGTAACAGAAAAAGACAAGTGTTTTAAAACAGATTTCAAAAAGAACATTACTTCTTTAACTGAACTGAAAGTATCTAAATGTAAATCTATGAGGAAAGTATCGATAAATAAAGTTAGATATTTTGAAAAGTACAAAAGGGACAAAACCCAAAAGTCGCAGCACCCGTCTCTTGAATTAAATTAACATTTTGATATATGAATGGCTAAAATAGCACAAAGAATGCAGAAGTACTTAAAAAAAAACATGAGTACCTGGTCCACGGGGTCCCAGATGTCCAGGTCTCCTTGCTTCTGTCCCTTCCTGAAGTCTTTGGTCATCACCGCGCCGCCCTCCACATTCAGCTTCTTGTGCTGCTCGGGGACAAGAACGGAACTCGTCATCTCTGCAGCGAGGAGACGGCCTCCGTGTGTTCGGACGCCGGCGGTACCTTCAGGATGATCTTGCCCTTCAGCTGAGTGGGCGAGGGCAGCTGTTCGGCCATCTGCTCCACCGGTTCAGTCAGAAGCTTGTCTCCAAACACATCCTTGAAGATCCGCGCCATCTGACGCTGCTGATCCAAAGGACAGTGTTCCTCTATGGACAGGATCAACGGGAAACTGAAACACAGGACAACTGTGTTCTTACATTATCACCCACATTTTCCAGTTGGAGAACTGATGGTAGAACTACAAGAAGGTTAATAACAGGAACAGAAATAATGTGGCACGCCATAATTAGACATGAAATATGTCATTTTGTAGATGACTCTCAGCTTCTAAGACATCAAATTTTAGCTCAATGTCTGTAAAACTGACTGAGATTTAATTGTTTTCCTGTTCAATGAAGTTGCATAGCTGCAGCAGCCATCTTGAAAGGTTGTTTTGTTTTTTTAAATGTTAATGAGGTGTAGATGTACATCCAATGACTTCTTTCTTGGACTTTTATTCAAATCTGTCCAGCGGCTCATGAGATATTCTGCTAACGCTGCAGACAAACCAACACAAAATCCACAAAACGACTTCAAGAAGACAACAAATGATCTAGTTAATGCTGACAAAAAAAGGAAACAATTAGGATAAAATAAAATCAAATGTCCCCCACAGTGGACAGAGACAACATGTTGTTCCAGAGACGCAGACAGTCTGAAGGACGTTTATCGCTCTTACTCCGAGGTGACGAAGGCGTGCTCGTTGATGGCTTTGACCACATCCTCAAACTTGATCTTGGTGGTCCTGGACCAGCCGTGGTAGATGATCGGCTCCCCGGGGCCCTCCCAGCAGTCCACTGTATGCACACAAAACGGATCAGGGTTAGAACTGGGAAAAAAAGAAAACAGACTCGGAACCCGCGAGTGACACTTAAATGAATCGACTTTGTGCTCACGTTCAACACAGCGACATCCCTGACGTAAACTGCGAACGTAGGCCTCCGTGGACGACTCACTGCGCATCTGATCACCTGTCAGGTAGCTGTTAAAGGAACAAAACATCAAATATTTCATATTTTACTCCTGTTAGGTCTTAAACCTTTTAATGGTCTACATGTTAACCCTCACCTAACCCAGAGCTTTACAAACATTTCTCTAACCCAAAATATTACTGCAGTGGTTTCCAATCCTGGTCCTCAGGGCCACCATCCTGCATATTTTACTTGTTTCTCTGCTCCAACACACCTGATTTAAATCAATGGGTGATTAACAGGCTTCTGCAGAACATGAAGAGGTGATTTAACCTCTGAATCAGGTGTGTTGGAGCAGAGAAACCAGTAAAACATGCAGGATAGTGGCCCTGAGGATCAGGGTTGGAGACCCCTGTTTTACTGCTTCAAATAAAAAGCCAATAAACTCAAACACATTGACAATTTGTAATGTTGTTTTGAACTTTTGGAAGCATTCTGATGAAAATATGCAACTTTCAACCTTTATAAATTAAATGTAGCTCCCTGAGATCATGCGTTGTGACCACAAAGAGACAAAAATAAACGCTAAAAGTCATTGATTTTTTTTTAAAAAGCAGACACAAAACGTTGCTATAAAACCACAAATGGGGCAAAACAAATCCTGCATAAAAAAGCACCAAACAGTTATGAAGACAGAAAAACTGCTACAAGTAGATGTAATGAAGTTGTACAAAGCAAAGATACACAAACAAACACAACAGCTCCACATTAACACAAATTCTGGGGATAAACTGACGTGTTGTGCGAGGAGCTGATCCAGTAATGAGACAACGGGTTGTTCATGTCCAGGTTGTTGATCTTTGAGAACTTCTCGTCCCAAACCGAATTCTCCTTGGAGAACAGGAAACTGAGGAACTGGAACAGAAACTCATTAATATCAATTTAAACACTTGATCTACTAATGAAACCTGCTTTTATTCCTTTTTTTCAATATTTGTGACCCGTGCTTCAAAATGAGTCACAATGAGCTCAGGCTGCAGTGCAAAAAACGTAAAAATATTGCTTTTTGCTGTAATAAAAAAATTGAATTAGCAAATATTTGTCCCAATCTACCTTCAAATCAAAGTTTTCCAACAGGTATGTTTCCAGAAGTGATCCTCTATCTTATAATCTTCATAATTTCCTTTGAAATGGAAAATTAAAAGGCAGAAAATCCCCTAAGTTTAATGTTCGGCGTCACTGTGAAGCTCTGGGATTCCACTTTTTAAATATCCAGCCGGAGCTCACGATGACATCATTGTAGACCAATAAAAATTGAGTTTTTAAACCGGCGCCTTCGTAAACAAAACCAGCATGTTGCCACGAGATAAACCGCCAAATATCAACAAACTTTGTTTTATATTGAAGCTTCTGAAGCGTAGAATTTGAAAATAATCACAACACAGCGTCAATTTCTCATTGTGACTCGTTATGCCAGCACATGTGTGTGTTTGGACCGGATATCTTCTGGCATCTAACAGTGGGTGCTGTAGCACCTTCAGCACCCCTGCTTCTCACGACCTTGCATTCAAAGAACAGGAAGTTCTTCATTTATGCCTCACAGATTTGCAAATATTAACTGCTAAACTGAGCTGGATATTAAGACTAAAACAGCTCATCATGGAGCTGAACTGAAATAAAAATGTGATTTAATGGAAAACCCAAAGACGTCGGGGAAATACCTCGCTGACGGTGAACTCAGGATCGTTGGTTTTTCTCATGGTGTCGTCAATAAATACAGTCATCAACTCTCTGACCTGATTCAGATCGTTCGCCCAGGCTTCCTAAAATAAAACAATGTGTGACGCCATGACGCAATTATTAACTGTAATTTAATAAACCAGCTGTGTTTGTTTCAAAATACAAGAAAAATGTGTTGAAAGCTCTTTTTTCAGGCGTTTTAATGTAAGCTGAAAGTAGCAAAATGACAGCTACAAGCTAAAAGTAGGAAAAGTTTAGCCAAATGGCTAGCTAAAGGTAACAAAAGATGAGCTAAAAGTAGCAAAACGCTATCTCAAAATTAAAGTAGCAAAAGGGTAGCTAAAAGCTAAAAGTAACAAAATACTAGCTAGAAGCTAAAAGCAGCAAAAGGTTAGCCAAAGATAAAAGTAACAAATGTCTAGTTTAAAGTAGCAAAAAGCTATCTAAACATTAAAATAGATAAAACTAGTTACTATAAGCTAAAAGAAGAAAAATCCCAGCTAGAAGAAATACAAGGTTAGCTAAAAGTAACAAATAGCTAGCTAAAAGCTAAAGGTAGAATAAAAAGATAAAAATTAAAGCCAGTTTTCCGAAGCAGATTTCAAAGTGAGGAAATCTGGATTATGGGAAAAAATATCTGTAAATAAAGTTAAATATTTTGAAAAGTTTAAAAGTTACAACAAAGCATCCGTCTCCTGAATGAGCCGAACGTTTTGACATAAAAACAGCTAAAACAGCACAAAGTCTGCAGCAGTTAAACTGCAAACAACGTGCAGCAAAGATACCTGCTGATCGTAAATGAGAAATCGCTGAAAATCATGCAGCAGAACAGCCGAGGCATCAAGTTTATCTGTGTTTCTGCAGGACGGGAGAAAAACAAAGTTTTCACATCTGCATTTATTACACTTTTTAATTAAAGCTGCAGAAGGAACGACGAGGAAACATGACCTCACCCCAGAATAAAAGAACAAGCTTCCTTCTTGAATTCATCCAGGATCTGAAAACAACAACAACCCGATAAGAATGAAACTGCTGCAGGAGAGCAGTGAAAATAAAAGAGCCACTCAGACCGACCTCATTCTGTTCAAACATGATCATGTTGTAAAATTTATGGAACTGCTCGAAATCCAGGCAGTCCTTCTTTACTCCAACCTCCTGTAAAAGCAGAACAGAAAATCAGCGTGGGGGGGAAACAACAAAAAACAAGACAAAACAAACAAAACGAAACGAAATGAAAAGCCAAACAAGATGTTGACAATCTTGACGTAGTTTGGAAGAGAGATCCGAGCGTCTTTAAGCACAAAAAACAAATAAAAAGTTACCTGTAATTTGTCTTTGAGCGTCCGAGAGTTCGGAGCTTTGTAGTTGAAGATTGGAAGCAGAGCCTTCAGTTCCTTCACGGAGATCCTGCAGAGGACAGAAACCGACATCAGCTCACCGACACAACTACAAACTACAAATACATTTACTGAGATTACTTCTTCTTCCAAAATAAAGCAGCAATCGATACACAGCCCCCTGTAAGTAAATTACTTTTTTGTTTGGACCAGAACACATTTTGGGAAAGCTAAAGTTTAGGAACATTAAGATTAAAATAAAATACAATAAAAGGTAATAAAACTTAATATTTAGTTGCAAAACTTGTATTAATTGTGTCTGAAATTTATTTTTACTTGATGAAATTTATTGATTGTTTTCATGCAACAAAACATATAGATGTAAATACCTGAATATAAAAGCTGAAATGCAGATTTATTGTCTAAAAATTGTCTTTTTTTTATCAAACCCAAATGTTTTAAAGTACAGCAATGACTTTGAATTGGAATGTAATAATGAACAACAAATGCTTTTCAACTATTAAAGGTTAATTAGTTAAAATCAGGGATTTAATAATTCAATTATAGGAAGGAAATTTGTACTTTAAGATGTACTTCCATTACAGTACAAGTACCTAATTAATTACTGATCAGCGGCTTAAACCAGCTGGTAAATGTTTTTTTTTTTTTGTTTTTTTTTTTTACGAAAAGAAGTAGAAACAAAATTTTGATTATTTAAAAGAAATAAATATTAGTAATAAAGTTTAATCTAACAACTCAGAGATGAATTTAAAAATAAAGGCTTTAATTTGGAGTTAAATCGTATGAAAATGTGTAGACATTTATTCATCACAAACAACTTTACTGTTAAAACAAAAACACACCTGAATGTGACAGAAAGAGCTTTGAAAATATAAAACTTTAAAGTTATGAAAGTAAACAGATGTTATTTGGGTCCACTTACATGTTTTTCTTGGTTTGATTGACAGAATACATCTGTTTCCTCAGCCAGCTGGAGAAACAACACAAAGGCATCAATTATCTGATCTAATTAGCTGCATAATTTGAGTGTGTGTGTGTGTGTGTGTGTGTGTGTGTGTGTGTGTGGGTGTGTGTGTGTTCACAGTCATACAGACGGTAACCAACGTCACTTTACTGAACAGCAGAGTTATATTTGTGCTGTTTAAGACTTTGCTTACATTGATTTTTTCTGGGAAACTGACCCAAAAAGTCACATTTTAGACCACAGATTTGGTTTAAAGGCGCAAACCTTTCTATGAGGACTGGAGTCGGAGCCGCCAGAGTCTCCTCCCTCAGCAGTTCAAGTCCTACAAGCCATTTCTGCGCCTCCTCAACAGAATCAGCTGGAGAGTTTACAAAAAAAATAAATAAAAACAAGCAGAACTATTAATACAAGCCGGCGTTCATCTCATACTGAAGACATTAGAGCATTTCTCTGAATCCCAAACCTAAAATAAAAAAGATGGTAGACAGATTAGACAGTTTAGATTAATAACAAGCCCAATCCCAATAAAAAGGAGGTGGCGTTGTGTAAAATGTAAATAAAAACAGAATGAAATCATCTGAACAGAAGCTTCCTAATTCTGCTCCCATCCAGATGGTGTTTTTGTCAAAGAAGGTCCTGCTTAATTCAGCAAGACAATGTTAAACCACATCCTGCAGCCTGGCTTCATTCTGGTTTTATTTACATTTTACAGAGCCCCTCGACATTTTTAGGACCAGCGTTGTGTTCAAATGCAAATCGCCTTTTTCCTGACAGCTGAATTATTTCCTTCTGCTCTGAACGCTCGCCTCCAAACATCAGGAAACCAAGCCCCCCTCACCTCCGAGGCTGAGGGTGTTCAGGACGAACTGGGAGCCGTAGAAAATGGTGAAGCAGGTGTTCTCGTCGTGTCGGTCCTTCCCGTCTTTGAAGCGCTCGAAGTCCTTAGAGTTTCTGCCCGGACGGATTTCCCTGATCTCGAACAGGTCCACTGGAAAACGCAAAATAGACGAAAAATCTCTGAATCTCTCAAACAGAACTATGAAAACAATGCGTTTAGATTCTTAATGTGAACTGTTTGAAACCTTCTTACAGATGATCTGTTTTCTTTTTGTACCTCCATGAGGTATTTATGCTCTCGCTAAGGTTCTCAGTTCAGTTTTCATTGACTTTTATTATTAGCTTTTTTTTAAATATTTCCTTATATCTTTGTGCTAAGAGTTCACTTAAAATACAATCCTTCTAAACTTAGCTCATGTGACTAATAAAACGATTCACGAACTCCTGGCAAGTGGTGGTTTTTTTGGTTTTTTTTAGAAAGAAGTCAAAAAAACCTTCAGCAGAATTTCCTTTGAACTGACATCACCTCACGTCTCCCGCCGCCAGAAAGCCTCATCACAAGCTGACAGTTTCATAAAGCATGACGTCTCCCCATCTTTTAGCCCCGGTTAACATTAAAGAAGTCACTGTTGGGGAGACAGTGGTGATGAAAAAAACAAAAAGTAAAAAATAAATAAATAAAAGGTAAGCCACCAGGCAGGCTGGTCGGCTCCGATATCGACCAACACGATGAAGTCAGCTTCAAATCTGCAGATGTGGAACTATCATCACATCCAGGCTGTAACCAGTCCTGCAGTAAACTCAGATTATGATTTATAATCCCAGTTTCCAACAGGACTTTACATTTGTTTCTGTATCATTGATTAAAGTGTCTTAACAGAAAGACAGTTCTGCCTTTCAGGAACCGAAGAGAGAGAAGAAGAATGGTTAACAGTATGATCCAATGACTAATTTACTCACAGACACCGTCGGTTTTGTCGGCGGTGCGAGTCCACGCCACCTGCCGCGTCTCCATGATGACCTGCACCGTGAGTCGCTCCGCCTTCTGGCGAAACACCGTCATGACCACGCCCATCTCCAAGTCCCGTTTGATGACGATCTTCTTGTACTCTGTCATCTCGCCCTGCTGCCCGAAGGACGCCATGTCTGCAAGACAACAGGTTCACGTTTCTCAGACTTGTGGAGTGACGTATGCAGATTAAAGTGCTTTGTTTACACTGAGAGCGTACCCGCATTTCAGAGCTGCATATCAGAAAATCTGGGAAACTGCTGGATTAAACTCCTTCAGGCGGCATAACTTAAAACATTTCAGGATAATTTTTGTTCATGTTTGACTTAATAGTTTGAAGTGAGAAACTTTAAGATTTAGACAAATGAACAGTTATTTGTTTAGTCATTTAGCTAACCTTTTAGCTAGCATTTAGGTACTTCTAACTTCTAGCTAACTTTATGGTAGGCAATTTGTTTTGTTTAGCTTTTGGCTACCCTTTTGCTGCTTTTCGCTTTTTGCTACTTTGAGCTTCAAGCTACAACTTTGCTACCTTTAGCTTTTAGTTTGCCTTTCTCTGCTTTTAGCTTCTAGCCAGCCTTTTGTTGCTTTTAACATTTACCAAGCCTTTTAGCTTGCATTTAGCTACTTTTAACTTCTAGTGGTCTTTATGCTACTTTTAGATTTAACTAGGCGATTTGTTTCGTTTAGCTTTTGGCTACCTTTTTTTTTTACTTTTAGCTTATATCCAGCTTTTTACTACCTTTTGTTGCTTTTAGCTTCTATCTACAATTTTACTACCTTTAGCTTTTAGCTTGCCTTTTTCTACTTTTAGCTTCTACCCAGCCTTTTGTTGCTTTTATCATTTCGCTAACCTTTTAGCTTTTAGTTAAGGTTCTGCTTCTTTTAGCTTCCGTAGCTCGAGGGAGGACAGAGCGAACACATAAATGTTTGACAGCGCATCTTTCCCTCTGTCTTTGTCCCCGGCAGGACAGCTATGCGTTGAGTTAACATGCCTGCAGGGCATCAAAAAGACACTGACTCTGTGTGGCGTAATCAGGAGGACTTTAACACACTTCCTCTAAACAAACCAGCTTGTCGTTCCAATCATTGTTTCTCGCCAACCGCTGAGTCAAGATGACAAAACAACAGGAGGAGAAAACATCAATCCTGAAATCAATAAGCCTGGCAGGACGACCTTTATTTCCTCATTTTAATGAACTTATTGGTCTGTGAAGGTCTTTCTCATTATTAATAATAATAACTTATTATTATCACATACTTCAAGCTCAGAAACAATCTTCTCTTTAAAATCTGCTTCAACTTACTTCAGTTTTGTCACTTTTAACATTTACCTAACCTTTAGCTGCTTATAGCTTCTACCTACACTTGTGAGACTTTTAGCTACCCTTTTAGCTAGCCTACCCTTTTGCTACTTAAGCTTTTAGCAAGCCTTTTACTTCTTTAGCTAAGCTTTTGCTGCATTTAGCAGGGTTTTCCTACTTTTATGTTTTGGCTATTTTCAAAATCTTTTTAGCTTCTAACTAGTTGTTGCTAATTTTAACTTTTAGCCAGTCTTTTTTCTACATTTAGCTTTTGGCAAGCCTTACACTATATTTAGCTTTTAGCTAGCCTTTTGCTGCTTTTAGTTATCACTTTTCATTTAGCTTTAGCAACTCAATTTCAGCTTGTTCTGTGAATGTCAGCAGCCGTTCAGCGCTCACAGTTTTACAGCATATTCACATTTTCTGGGTGGGATTAAATTGCTTTTCTAGCTTAAGGAGAATCCAGCTGTCGGCTCCAGAACACCATCCAGATCGCTGCAGATGTTTGTAAAAAAACACCAAGTTATTGGATCATTACTGTCCAGATTAAATTCATGTCTTTAGCTTCAGATGAAATGTTCTCCCTCCTCTCAGTATCGCTCCGTTCACAGGCAGCTTCGAGTCCAAACTGATGTCATTTGTGGTTCGGTATCAGAAGAAATGAGCCGAGACATTTTATCAGGCGCCTTGTATCTTCCCACACCCTGAGGTAAATAAAACAGACTTCTTCACCTGAGCTTCTTGTACTCTGTCCTTCTGGCAGATAAGAGCAATCCTGAAACTTTTTATTTTACCGCACTAAAGGAGAAAAGCTGCTTTTCTCTTGTAAGTAATAAGCTGCTGAACACAGGAACTGTAAAATCCCTGCAGTTTAAAACAGCTGTTAGGAAATAAAAAGCACAGAAGGCAAAAAGCTAAATAAATGTCCCAGCAGAACTTCACCTTTCCACACACAAAAACTGGAGGGATTTTTGTATTTCTGGAAGAGAAAACAAACCTTCAGTTTCAGGATTTTAAGGTTTTAGCCGAGGAAATTATCTTTGTTTCACATCTTCACCTCTTTGAGGACAGTGTGGTTGTTTTTGTGTCATCGGATCGTTTTCTTGCAACCTGCAGATTGCTCCACCAAAGTGTTCAAATCAGAGTCAAAGGCCTGAGGTCTGGACTGACCTGTCAGGGTAAGGGCGGCGTTATTGCTCCAATATTTGGGCTGAAGGTGGTTTTTGGGCATAAAACAGAGCAGGAGGCCGGTGGGATAGATCGGCGCCTGGTTCCTGCAGCTGCTGCTTGTTGAGCCGTCGGGATCAGACTGGAGCTGATGTTTATTTACTGACTTTATTATAACTCAGCTGGACTTTGAGTAAAATTAATGACGTTCCTCTTTTTACAGACAAAAGTTGTAAGGACACCTCATGCAAATGCAACGATACGGATCTTTTTGTGTCCGTTCTAGATTTCTGTCTCAGTCCATTTGATTATTTATCAGGCTCCTGCCTCTTATTGTTTCTATAAATAAGCTTATTTTACACCTTCTGCGCTTACTGTATTCTTTCATTCCTGATGCTCACATCAATTACTGGCTTTAGTTTAACGAGACGGAGTAGTTTTAAACGTTTTAAAATGATCTTGACAAGTTTTCTCTGCTAATTTTAGCTGGAAGAAAAGGAAACGAGTGTGACAGAATACAGCTACGTCATTACAAACAGGTAAAGTCGCAGGGTAGTACTTTATTTTTAACTTGCAAATGATCAGCAACAGTTAAAAACGAAATGGCTTGACCTGAAGAGTTAAATTAGACTGAAAACATAATAATTTAAAGAACACAGTAAAGCATCAACAGCAAAAAATAAAAAATACAGAGGTTTTAATATTAACATTTATAATAATACATAACTACGTGTTTATTTGTTTTGCAAATATCTGCTGTCTACCATCCCGTGTTCATTAAAAATCCGAGCCGTTTAGCTGAAACTCATTCTGTAAAGTTAATAATTAGCGCACATTATTACACAACTAATCCACTGTTTTCTCTGCTGAAACTTTTACCCCGCTCCCCCTCTTCCCAGAGCAGGGACGGTCCCTGCAGAGCATCTCTGAGGGCTTATTTAGAATAACAAATTTCCTCATACATGCAGCAGCACATGCTATAAAAAAAACTCTTCCTAGTGTAATAGTTATCTATAAAAAGATGAGCAGAAAAGGCCCGTCTTAAGCAAAAGTGAAATTTCCAGCTTGATGTTAGAAATAAAGTGGAGGGTTAATGATGTGTTTGCAGGTTTAACCCCGCCGCTATAGTCTGGATTTAAAAATGCAGATTCCAAAGAAGACAGGTTATTCTTTAAGTTTTAGTTTGGATGCAGCAAATAAAAAACATCACGTCACGTACAAATCTTCACGCAGACACACTGACGTTCAACCGAACAGACGAAGTGTGACTTCGGGTGTATTTACTTGTCTCTGAGGCGAAAGAATGACTTTCCTACACGGAGCGCAGCCTGTGTTTGAGAAACAAACCACAGCGGCGACACGATGCAGGTGCGAGCTGCTTATTCACAGAAGCAGTTAACCAGTATGTGTCAAAAAAATATGTCACAGTCCAAAGTAGTCCTTCAGGCGTCCTAATTTATTCAGCAATCAGTTCAACCAAAACAAGCTTCTGACAGCCTTGGACTGTTAAAGGAAGCGTCTCACTGAGCTGCAACTGCTGGAGGCTAGTTGGCAACTCTAAACTGTGAGAAAGTTGCACGAAAACGAGCAAATTTTCTGTTGCGGCCTCACTGACTTATGAGTGTTTGCAGCCAATAAGCTGTGCAGCTGCATTCAGAGCAGCCAGTTTCTGTAATTCAGAGTCCATTGTCTGCGTCCCCCCCACATCACACGCCTCGGCTCGCTTTGTACCCACAATGGCATCCGCCCCACGTTTAGGATTGACTCTACTGGAGTCCACTTTGAAAGGCAGGCAGGTTTTTAAATAATGATTACTGATCATCAGCTGGGTTTTTAAACCTGAGCGTTCATCTCAGGTGTTTTCTGTCAAACGTGAGATGGGTTTGAGACGAGAATTTGTTTCATAAATATTTTGAACATGTTCAAAACTCAAGCAACAAGACTGTGAGCCTCGGCGACTCGGGAGAAAAGTGAGAACCCTGCAAACATTTTGAGACACTTTGGAGACTTCCTTGAGAAAGTCCAGCCTCAGAAGCTGAAAGAGAAAATGTAAGAAAGGTGTTGCCCAAACAACCTGATCTAGGATGGATGGATTTATCAGTTTTATGATCTCAACAGATTAAAGAAAAGTTGAGGATTCTCATATCTGAGATTATCTAACTTAAATGCTTTGGATCTGCAGTTTATTTGCACGCGCTGAGAAGATGGGAGGAAACAGGTCATGTAAGAAGCACTCGGTGTGTTTTGATCTTATTTTAAGATGGCAGACCTGACATATTGTGGTTGCGACAACAGCATCAAGATTTTATGAGCCTTTACGTTCCAAAGATGCTAAACTATGACACCAGCTGGTTTATTAAATATAGAAATATTCCAACATCAGATCAAGTCATGTTTGTTTGTGAGTTTTCTACCAATCTAAGTATAAACTCTGATCCTGTTTTCCCCATTCAAATGACTCTTCACTATCAGTGGAGTCAGGTAGGGAACCTTTTAGTACATAACAAGCAACTACCTGCCTATGTCTGCAAAACCCATTAATCCATGTTCCTGTTACCTGCAGCTAACTAACCAACCAATCCATGTTCCTGTTACCTGCAGCCTCAGACTTACAGACTGGTTGAAAACCAGCAGATCTCAATGAGTTTTAGACTCAGATCAGAGCTGTAAATTCTTTCAGCTGCCATCAGCTGCCTTTAGCTGCCATCAGCAGCCTTTAGCTGCCATCAGCTGCCTTTAGCTGCCATCAGCTGCCTTTAGCTGCCATCAGCTGCCTTTAGCTGCCATCAGCTGCCTTTAGCTGCCGTCAGCAGCCTTTAGCTGCCATCAGCTGCCTTCAGCTGCCTTTAGCTGCCATCAGCTGCCGTCAGCTGCCTTTAGCTGCCGTCAGCTGCCTTTAGCTGCCATCAGCTGCCTTTAGCTGCCGTCAGCAGCCTTTAGCTGCCGTCAGCTGCCTTTAGCTGCCATCAGCTGCCGTCAGCTGCCTTTAGCTGCCATCAGCTGCCTTTAGCTGCCATCAGCTGCCGTCAGCATCACATTGCAGCTGTGATGTTTTCAGAAAGTCACCTGTTGTGTTATAATATAAGTGAAGCGTAAACATTACCACTCTGACTCCTCTTCAGTGTAACTTGTGAAACAAAGTTTTTTTTCCTCTTAAAAGTTTCAGTTTGGCTCAAACATTTCTGGCTAAATTAACCCAACAATGACAACAATCATCACTTGGATTAAAATAATCTCTTCTACAGAGAAAAAAGAGAAGACGGGGATGAGGCGCGTTTATTCGTGGTACTAATTCACCAGCTGAGGAATGAGGCGAGGACAGCCAGACATGGTAATTAACATTCAGGGGTTTTTGTGGAAAAAACATCAAAATAAAACACTTCTGAGGAACACAGATTTGCTTTTAGAGGACTAATAACTGCTTCAGTCGGTCTTTCACAAAATAACGGAAAATTACCAACCTTTCAACAGAACCGTGTGTTTCAGCTCAACATTAATTAACAAAAAGGGCTGCAGGAAAAACCACAGCAATTCGGTTCTTTATCTCTAACAAACCTTTTTATCTGAACGTCGAATCAGATTCGTTTGCAGTTTCACTTTTGAAATCATCTTTTTAAAATAAGTGTAAAAATTGCTCAACTCGTCCGCTGCTAATTATTTAAACTGACTGTTTAAAAAGAAACAGATTTATAATATAAAAAACCAAAAAACAATCCCCTAAAACATGCAGCAGTGCAAGTTTACCTTTACTCTGAAGGAGTCGTTCTGAGAAAAGCTCATTTCTGAAGGATAAATTAAATAATCCAGGCAGATAAATGTCTGATTACAGGTAAACATTTGACTTATTGCTGCTTTAAAAGTCCAACCAAGCTGAGCCTTTTCTATTTTTGTGTATTTAAATCCTGTGTTTAGTTCTTGTAGACATCATACATCAATCTGAATCCATTTTTATCTTCATTCTGTAGACAGTCCCTGTTTTCTTGTTGCTTTTGCACGTTGTTTGAAATCATCTACAGCGTTACAGACGAGTTAACCAGTTAATGAGCTCAATATTACAGTTGGGCTTCGATATAACTACAAAGGAAATGGGAGTCCTGACCACCCAACAGGGTCAGGTGAGCTCCAGAAGAAGAGGTGCGGCTCTAAAGGTGCTAAATGACCAAAGAGTTTTTAAGAGACACAATATGATCCAAAATGAAACACAATGTGACCAAAAGTCCAAAGCAGCCAAACGAAGCCAGAAATTCCCAAAGAATCGACAGTAAGAGACGAGAAGCTACTTCTGAGATGGACAACCAGCAAGAAGGATGAGAAGCTGAAGGTTCAGATCTTCATGAAGACAGAGTCCTGAAGGACAGATGGGTGTCCAGAGGTGGGTCTGATGCTGCTTTGACAGGTCTGGGTCCCCTGGAGGAGGAGGAAGGGGGGCCCTCACAGCTCATCACTGAGCCCAGTCAGGGTCTGAAAACGAGCCTTTCAAACAGACCGGGGAGCGGAGCTGGATGTTCCCGCAGGTCCGTGAACGCAGCAGCTGCAGGATCGTCCTGACAGGTTCTGCAGAGAAACCGGCCCGTAGAACCCGGACTTCCCTTCCTCCGAGGCTGAACCCTCAATTAAAAAAAAACCCGACAGAAAGAACCAGACCCGAGCAAAAGGCGCTTACCTTTCCGGGGTGAACGCTGCTTCTCCGCGAAGACCGTCGGCTTGTTGTCTCAGGCTCTTAGTTTTGTTTATTTGTTTGTTTTTAATCAGATCATGGTTTGAAAGTTATGAAACGAAGCAGGAGAGGATGTGGAGTGTTGTCAAAAGGCCAGCCGCAGGACGGTCAGTTCCTCTATCAGCGCGGTTTCAAGGAAGTAAAAGTTCACTCGCATTATAGGAACAGCGAGCAAGTTATAAAAAAAAAAAGTCCGGAAGCAAAGACGATATCTATGCAAACTAAGAGGCTCCGAGCGGCTGCTGTGACCTGCAGGATGATGGGCTGTTTCCTCCACAACCAGAAGCAGAACTACAGCTTTTACTTTTAATAAATGTCAGAGTTTAAAATAAAAAATGATTGCAAACCGGAGACCTCCTGGAGGGGAAGTTTGCATGTCACCCGCCGCACGTGTCAGCCCTCAGGGTTTACTTTGAGGATGACTCTCAGCTACAACCACCTCTGCTGCAGACTCCCTTTTTCTTTTGGCTTCGGCGGCCATCTTGATTTGGGTTGGCTTCAAACCTAATCAACCCTAATCAATGATTACTAATTAAAAGTTTAATTAAAATCTGGAGATGAGAAGCTGACCCATCCCGTCGTGTAGTGCTTTGAGGACGACTCTCAGCTACTACCACACCAAGTTTCAGCTCAATGATTATCTGTGGCAGCCATCTTGAAAGGTTTCAATCAGTCGTGGGCAAACATCCGTACTCTGGTTCAGATGTTTTGCTAAACGTAAAACAGACACGGGTTCAAAACGTTATCGTTTTGTCTTCAGGTGATAAGAATCTGTATTTAAACCCTTTTTTTTAGGTGCAGAACGGCTGTATTAGTCTGATCCACCTGCACAGAAACAACCAGCTGGACAAGAAAAGAAGGAAAGGAGGAGGTTTCTCAAAACAAACATAAAAACCAGGATTTCTTTCTTTCTCACAGTAATAAATGAAACTTAGAGGTTTTAGTAGAAAACGGATCAGAGCGAAACCAGCTCCTGCTGCTGGTTATCTTCCATCTTTGGCCTTTTTCATCGCGGCTGGGAGTTCGTTCTTTTTCAACATCTCATTTATGTGACGTTTATTCGTTTGTTAACTTTGCTGCAGTTCACGAATCTCAGCCTCTCTGGGAACCTGCTGGATGGTTGGAGGCGCGGGCCGGATGGTTCACGCTTTAAATGTTTAAATGTGTGGTTTAATGTGGACACTTTTCAGCTTCTGACCCCCCCAAAAAATAACAACACAAATACTCTTAATTAACTACACAAACGATGACAACACAAACAGCTCAAACCCATACTACACCTCTTTTTTCCCCTTTAATGACTGCAGGTAAATTGTTGTTCTGTGACCCAGACAGGGTTCTGATCTAAAGGTTTAAAATGTCTAAAATTAATTTAAATATTTTAGTTTCTGATCCATTTTTCTGTAGGAGATTTAGAAGCTGTGTTCTGAAGTTATAACAACATTAAACTGAATGTTTATCTCTGAAGACGGTTCATCCTGAGGCAACAAACTGAACCCCTAATTTCCCCTCAGTTTATTCTTAATTGATTAAAAAAAATTTTTAAAAAAGAAACATTTAGGTTTGATATTTATGTGAAGAGTGGTTGAAAAACACTGTAGGAGAAAAAAACTGAATTAAAACAATGAGGCCTTAAGTGGAACAAATTTAGTGTTTTTTTGGTAACAGCAGATGAGTTTATTTTCTCATTTTTTAAATAAAACGTGCAGTTTTACCTTAAATATTTCTAATCCTGCAGAACGAGCCCCGCAGTGACGATGTGTGAGCGGCTCGCCTGGATTTGCATCAGTAACTCGGCTCAGTTATTTGCATGATAGCTGTGCAGACGAGGAGGAAGAAGAGGCGCACAAGGCTGCCTTTCAGCCTTCCAACAGGTGTTCAGGTCAGCGCGATGCAGCGTTTATGTTTTTATAACCCGTCTGACGGACGAGAGCAAATACAGGCAGAGAATTAAAAACCAACACACAAGACAGGCGGATTTATCAGCTTTAAGTGTTCACTACACATACAGCATCTTTTCACTACAAAAAGAAAAATCACATTTTCATCCGTGGAACACAAACTGTTCAGCTGGTCTGAGGTAGACGAGTCTCCGTACTGCTGACAAAGCCGAAGATGTTCAAGTTTCATTAACGACGCGTGACGTTTGTCCACGAGCCGTTCACCGTCTCAAAACTTCTTATCAATAAGAGTTCAGTGGTGTTTTTTACCCTAAAACAATCATTTCTTAATCATTTTCATCAACTAATTTTCTAACTAGTGTAATATATTAACAGTAAATCCATATTTCAGATTACTGAAACACACGGCTGATTTACTGATCTAATTTTAACTTAATGTTATTTCAGATCTGTGCTTTTATTTCATTTATTTAGAGAGAAACTGAAGTAAAACTGGACAATCCCAAAAGGTTCTCTAACACAATTCGACTCAAGGTGTATTCACATAACAAAGTGTTTTAAAGTTTTCTCTCTCAGCTTCTTTCCATTACTGATTAATGACGTCGACTCGTTATAAATGGGTTACTGGAAAAAACGGTAAAGAAACTGGGAAAATGTATCCCAGATAACCGTTTCCCCCGGACCAAAAAGTTCTTTCTGTTTGGAGTTATGGCCCAGGAGACAAATCAGAGATATGTTCTCCGCTAAAAGCAGCTGAATCTGAAGAAATATCCTAAATAAGGTTTTCGTACAGAAATGGAGAGAGACTGGAGATACGTCCCAGAAATGTAAAAACTTGGTTCCTCAATATATGAAGACTGACTCGATTTGAGAGATTCTGTGAGGAAATGTTTGCTTCTATTGTTGTTGTTTTTGTAGAAAAATTAGAAGCCTGATTCTGACAAAATGTTGAATGAGTAGCAGCGTTTTCTGGAGGTTTCTGACTTTAAAAAACAACAAAAAAAGAAAGCTGGAGCCCTTGAATCATGTTGATGTGGAACGTTTTTACACGACTTTATGTCATCTGTGTGACGTAACGTTATGGAAGTGATGAGCAGAAAGGTGACAAACATTTACCTCCTGAATGCAACTATTTCTGAGATGATTCCACTTCCTGCGTTTAGATGAAGAGCAGAGGAAAAGAAACACTGCAGCTCTTGTTTTGAGTCATTTTAACGCCTTCAGAGGTTTAACGACTAAAATATTCGTAAAGAAAAGCTCTAAGAGCGACTCTGAGATGTTCCTCCTGAAACAAACATTTAATGAAGCGTGGATCGAGTCGGGACGTCTGCTTGTTTGTTTGTTTATAACTGGAATATTACCATCAGGTACGACCAGCTCTTTGACTGATTTATAGGTCCGGATGATCACAAAAACAAAAGTAGTGCAAAAATTAATTCAGCATAAACATTTTAAAGTTAAGAAAGATCAATACTAAAGTGGTTAACCTGCTTATGATGGAAATTCAAGGAGGGAGGAAACGATTCTTCTCCCTGATGCTGATTATTCCCAGAATCATGTCTGAGCTTTAGTAAACAAAAGGTTTTCACTCACTTTTACAAACAAACTCACGATTTTCAATAATAATTGGGGCATTTCAAGCAAAACGGCTCATTTTTCTACTATTTGAAAGTTAGAAACACGTGCAAAAAAAAAAAAAGAGAGAGAGCAGCGGAGTGAGAGTGTGAACCCACGCCCAAATCTCTTACACTGATGGTGAAAAGTGGCCGAAAGTCTGCTTTGTGGATGTTGTGTCAAACTTTACGGCCCACTTTTAAGCTTTTATTCAGGATTGTAAGCTTTAAGCTGCTTGATTTTAGTATTATAGGAATCAACAGTTTGTCAGTTTAAAAAACAAAAAAAGATTTGAAGTAAATATGCCATCTCTCCACGTCTGGAGGGGTCAGTACCCGGCAGAATGGGAGCCTGAGTTAAAACCTGCTTCTCCTTAATCCAGGTCTTCCTCCAGCTCCCTGAAGCCCTCACTGTGCAGAGTCTTCCCCGTCAGCTCCATCATGGCCTGAACCTCCGGATCCACGTTCAGGATGCTCTTCTTCCCCTCCTCCTCCTCCTCCTCCTCGTCGCCCTGAAACCCACAGGAGAGCCGCGGGTTTAAAAGGAAACAGATGTAACATGTAAAACAGCCGGGATGTAAATGAGTTTCTGTTCGCGGTACGTTTAATTACACGGCTGATGCGCGCGCCGAGCGGTCCTCATCGAGCACCAGAACAAAAAAAAACAAAGAGTTTCTGACGTTTGAGGAGATGTTTTCTCCACACGTCTCTCCTCCGGCTCGTTGGCTCCCTGACCAGCAGACGACTTCATGTCTGAAAGAGCATCAGTTCTTCCTGAAGACTCAAAGACCTAAGCTGTGACAAGTATCGTTTCACTTTCAGCAGGCTTATGTAATCCCTTTCCACTTATTATTCCTGCAGCCATCAATGTTGTGGTAATTACTGTCGCAAAAATACCAACAAGAGCAAAGTTCTCTACGTGTTATCATGGAAATATGGTAGAAATCAGAAAGTTTAAAGAGTTAAAGACAAAAAAGGCTCACCAGTCACGTGTTGTGAATGACTCTCAGCTACTACCACACCCAAACTTAGCACAATATATGTAAAACTGACTGAATTATAGCCAGTTGGCTGTGACGGCCATCTTGAATTGGGTTGATTCCAAAAGGTATTCAGCTGTATATGTTTATCCAATCATTATTTCCTGAAAGTTTCATCAAAATCCACCCAGTGGTTCATGAGATATTTCGCTAACAGACAGACAGTAGTTAAAGCCAAAATTTGCAATCTGTTAGCGCTCAGAGTACGTGTTGTGAATGACTCTCAGCTACTACCACACCAAATATTAGCTCAATATTTGTTGAACTGACTGAGCTGAAGCCATGTTTGTTGATTCTCTGCGGCAGCCATCTTTAATCAGGTCGATCTGCACCGTGACGATGACAAACCCGGAGTGAAATCAGGTTGTTATTCTGAGCAGAAGGGGTTTTCTCAGCATCAACCTGTGATGAGATGGAAGCTTTTTGTTTCTTCTATTTTTTTACTTTCTACAACTGCGGCGCTAACAACTTCAGCTTCTTGAGAAGCCTCGTCGCTTCCTCTGACCCCGTCTGCTGGAAACACAACATTTATAACCCGGCTTCAAAATAAAACACGTACCCCTTCAGGCTTCTTTGGTTTCCCCACCGCCCACACTTCCATGGAGTCCAGGATGAAGTCCTCGTCTGCGGAGAGCTGAGGGCTGCCGAAGGTGGTGCACTTGGGCCGTGCACGGCTGTGACCCTGACCAAAATCGCTGTCCAGCCACAGGCCGAAGTAGTCGTGCTGCCCGCCCATCCCCTGATGAGGGGAAAACACAAAACAGTTGTTTTATCTCACAAACTTTTCACTCATCTAAATGTGGCAGTTTTGATGCCAAGTCTTTCAAGATGTCAAAAAAAAATAACATATAGCTTATAAAACTATAAAATTTCAATGTGAAATTGTCATCTAAGTAACTAATTTAATCCCTGATTTTACTTTAGGATGTCCTGTTTCGTTCTCCCTGCTCTCAGCAGCCTGAGTTTTCAGATGAACTTGTTGAATCAGAGGCAGAAACTTTGTTTTCTTTGCTTAAAACCACCAATCACAGTCCGGCATCCACCCACAGACCCAATCAGTTTCATGTAAAAAGATTCAGGTTTTACCGTTTCTTCAGATTTATCTGAAAAACGAAGTGTTGTGACGGTCTAATCTGCAGCATTGTTTCAGCTCAGACTGACTAACTGAGGGAAGCTACAGTTAAAGTTCCATCAGAGCGAATCCGGAGCCACAAGCGGCGGCGTTAGCGTTCTCTTCCAGTGAAGCTGTGCGGCCTCACCAGTCCGTTGGGCATTGTCTGCTGGTGCTGGTTGAGGTACATGAAGTGCTCGTTGTACCCTGTCGCTGTGTAGACTCTCAGAGAGGGGAACACAGAGAACAGGAAGCATCTGGAGTCACCTGCGAGCACACAAATATACAAATCATGAAGATCCGACAGAAGAGGCAAGAGACTGTCTTCAGTATTCAAACAAGGAGGATTACTTCCTCAACATGTTCATCAGAGATCTGCTGACTGCACACAAGTAAAGCTTTTAAAGCACAAAGTCATCTGCATCTCTAAAAGACAAAATGCTGAATTCCTCAGTCTCACGTTGGTTGTTTCTTAATTGTTTTTAATTTAAAAATTGTTTAGCTGCAAGGCAGGAAGTCTTAAAGATCTGCAAAAAAAGCTGCATTACATAAAACATACGTTTTAACAGAAAAATCAACAACAATAAGAGAATTCTGCTTACTGTGCATTAACAGAGGTCTGATTAGCTGAGAGGATACTAAGTGAATGCAGCAAATATGATATTAAACACAAAAGAGGTCATCCTGGACTGTATCAAATGGTGCAATCTAAAAGAGTTCACTCCTGTAGTTTTCTGAAATGCAGGTCCTCACTCAGTGTAAACAAAGTGGAAGCTCCTGTCATGTGACTGACCTACGTCTGGTTGGTCGTAGTTTGTGTAGGTAAAACAAATATGTCAGAATCGGTTGAGCCTAGAGGCTCGTTTGGGTGGAAATACAGGCGTGAATCTGCTGCTAAACGTGAAAGAAAAGAAAGATCGGTTCAGAAAGTGGTTGGGGACGAATATCAGGGATCAAGCTGGGCGATGGAGCGCCTTAAAGTCAGATCTCAGCTTTTCAAAAACTTCTGCTACATCTGCAAGTTATTTACAGTCAGTTTAGCTGTTTCCTTATTTGTTGGGTTGTTGTGATCACAATGAGGGCCATCATTAACACTTAAAACACCAAAATAATTGGTTTAGTCTCATTTTTGTTGAAATTGTGCATGAATGAATGATAACATGCACAGTGAAGCCCAAACAGATGACGTCCCAAACGCTGCCACCTACTGGCCAACCAGCGTAAGTGTAAGCAACATAAATTCAAGCATCAAAATGGCTTCTTGTCCCACCCTGGAACTGAGGCTTCATCTCCCAGGTTTGTGACGCAAAGCCCCCGAAGACGTGGCCCTTGGTGTCTCTGATGAGCAGCAGGGTCGGACCATGATGCATCAGGCCCGACATCATCTTGGTGAAGCTCTCCCCATGCAGGTGTGTGGAGAACACCAGCCTCCAGGGGGCGCTGTAGCCATCTGGTAACTACAGAGGAATCAGCACAGACATGAGGAAGAGTGTCAGCAGAAAACGCATAATTTTAAACATAAATGAGTGAAATAATGAATGTTTCTGTCCGAGTAAATATTAGTCTACTTGTCTTCAATCATAAAAGAGTAAAAAAAAAAGATTTTTAAAGATGGTTTTACATGAGAAAGCAAACCTAAGAGTTAGTAAACCATGTCTGGACCTGCAGTAAACAAATAAAGAAGTTTTATAAAAAGTAAACAAACTAACTAAAAAAAAATATGGCTGTAAACAAATTAAAGGCCTAGCATTTCACGAAGGACTGAATATCACCCGCCACCTTTCCTGCCAGAGTTTAAACCTGAGATCATCTTACGCTGAGAAATAACAGAGCTGGATGACTCTCAGCTACTACCACAACAACTTTAGCTCATTATTTGTAAAATGGACCGAGTTACAGCCATTTTTATGTTAGCTTTGGTGGCCATCTTGATTTGGGCTGACTCCAAAAGGTAATCGGTTGTAGATTATTTCCTGAAGGTTTCATTCAAATCCATTCGGGGGTTCATGAGATATTTTGCTAACAGACAGACATGGTAGACTCCTATTATTGTCACATTTTTTACCCTGCGATGACATATTTTCACCTTTTGAATTATTATTCAGTTCTGTTCACTTTATTAAATGAAATTCAAATAGTCATCTATTTTATTTGTAATTAATCATATTTTAGAGTTGTGTTGTTAAAGCAAAACCATGTTTCTATCTTTGAAAAGTTTTAAAAACACCATTAAAACAGAAAACCTGAGGAGCCAGACACATGAGGGTGGGCAGGTCCAGCAGACATTTCAGGTCTTTCCAGGGCGTCTCCTTGCAGACGGGCAGCAGAGTTGGAGCCATCCATGAATTCAGGGACACGTTTAAACCTTCAGCTACCAGCATCTCCAAATACGTTGACACCTGGGGGACCCTAAAGATCCAGTCCTCCAGACAAGAAACATCACAAGTTCCCTGATCTGAGAAGTGAAATTAGGGTGATTAGGAGTCAAAAATACCTTAATATGATCAAAAACAATAAGATCAGTGGTTTACCTGAGGGTTTGAGCTCAAAACACATCTGTTCCGCCAGGAGTTTAACACCCAGGGAGGTATCCCCCATTTTATCTGGATCCCAGCCCTGCAGACGCCCCCTGCAGGTCAGAATCTGAACTACAGCAGAAATCAGGTCCTGCAGGAACTGTGGAGAAATGCATAAATCAAGAAGTAGACCACAGAAATGCACATTTTTTATTTCCTGTTTAATGTATCCCTTTGCTCACCTCAGCCACCTGCGAGCAGGTGACATCTTTCGGTTCCCCAGCTGCATTGTGGGACATAACCAAGACGAGGGGCGCCCGTTCCTCGGCAGTACCTCGCATCGTGTCAGCGAGAAAGACGATGAGCTGTTCCCGACCGACTCCAGAGGCGGCAGCAGGCTGGCTGGTCTTCTCCAAGTCTGAAGGTGCTGCCTGTCCCAGGTTGAGGCTGCACATGCAAAGATAGAGCCTCTTCACCATGGAGTCCGGTGCCAAACCGCCAATCGTGGACTGGGAGAGACAAAACGAAGGGTTGGTTACGGAAACAGCAGCACACTGACAAAAACTCTCCGTGAATGACGCACTCAAAGAAGACAGGAAATTATCAGAGGAAAAGCTTATTCCTGCTGGACACAAAAAATGAGCAGAAAGCTGTTTTTTACAAGAGAAAGGTAGACTACAAAGAGTCAACCAACTGAAGAAGAATCACGTGATAACACCACAGGTTTCAGTTCAGCAGTGAAACGTTTATTTTGTTTTTTTGGTTTCAATAATCCCACCTGAAGCATCTCAAGCGTCAGAGTCTTCCCTGGTTTATCTGAGCCTCCAGCATTACCCTGAAGTTTGTCAAACAACCCATCGATCATGGACCGCTCCTCCGGACGAAAACGGGCCAGCCGCTTCTGTACCACCACACTGTCCGTGTTACCCATAATGCTTTGCAGTCAGATGCACCTAAAAAAAGAAGAGGCAGATTACATTCTACTATTATATTTGTATACTATAGGTTAGAGAGGCCTTTATGGGTCTCAATGACAAAGGTTTGTAATAAGTTAAAGTTATGATGTTTCAGATTCATCTCATAATGAATTCAGGCTAATTTTTTTTTCCTGATCTACTCATGACCCCAGGATGCTCACTTCACTTCTGAATGCTAACGTCTGGGCGGGATGTGGTTCAGAAGCAGCAGAAAGACGAACGGATCGCCGCAGTCATTTCACTGAACTACGGCTGTGGAAAAAAGCCTCATGACTCCAGTTTCTACTCACGTGTTTAGTGAACAACGAAAGCTGTGTTATCAGAGGTCACAGCCACAGAAAAACACACTGTCAGGCGTAAAAGCCTCAAATAAAACCAGTAATTAGATCTGAGTGAACATAAAGTAAAGTAGACCCCTAGATTCAAAGCAAATGTATGCATAAACATTTATTCATCCATAAATAACATGGTGCAAGAACTACAGACACGCCTCTTAAATCCAATATGGAGCTCTTTTACAAACATTAGTCTCTATTAACCACTATTATCAAAATATATAAACACCTATTCACATTATTTTATGTAACCTGTCAGAAAAGATATTAAAACCCAAAGTGCAAGGAAAATGTTAGAGCCACCTCCACGTTTTCCTCATTAAACTAGTGACTCCTGACGTTGTTTACAATTAGCCTCCGTTGCCGTATCTACAAAGATGGCGTCGATCGGTCCCACCCAACGCGAAAAAACCCCCCACTCAGGATAAATATTTTCAGCGCAAACATGCAGTAAAATGGTGACGTACTAAAAATAATTTGTTACTGAAATGAACTGTTCAAAAAGAAAACATAAATAAACGTTAAATTAAAAAAAATGTCGCTACTGTTAGCAGTGTTGACTCCTGGCTGCGCGCGCATCCAGATATGTTTATAAGCGATGAAGAAGAAAAAAAACATAACATCTATTGTCCGTTTTGTGGTCTAAACGAATGCTAGCGCACAACCCAGAGCAAATAAAACAGGGGATTTCTTCCCGTGTACCCTGTTCACGGGAAACCCTTCAGGCGTAAAGAAATTCTGACATGTAATGTTAAAAATATGGAATTACATTTTCAGATATATGTCAGTGTGTCACTCACCTTCTAACAACAGCAGCTACGAGTTCAACACACTGCAAGGGGGAGGAGACAGTTCGGGAGGGGCGGGGAGACATATAAGATTGACACCAAAACTAGCCAATGAAATTATCCACAGCCTGGCTTGCTTCGTTATGATTGGAAAATGAATTTTGAAGGCGGAAAAACGTAATGTCGTCATCTGAGTTACGTTCAAAGAAGTTCACGTCATTTTGCTTACACACTGCTAAAAGTAGGTCATCGGTAAAACACATTTTATTTATTTATTTTTTACAATTAGTCAGTTAAAATGTCCTCAAGATAGTGTAATTTCAATCTTAATTTTTATGTACAAAGCACTGAATCTATTTTTTGACTTGCCAGTTATAGTTGCACAAATTTTTTACAAACGTATATTCATAATGTTTTAAGTTCTTTAAATAGTTAGTTTTTCATCCATTTAATTTAACTTTCTTTATATCCAAATAGCTCATAACCATTATAGATAAATGCACTACAAAACAAAAAGTGAATTGTATACTCTGAAATGTCAAGAATCCAACAAAGTAATGTCCACAGAAACTAAAAAAACAACTTATTTTTGACACTCAAGAGAGACAAAAGGATTCTTTAGACACAAAAACAAAGTGACATAGTAACACACAACCGCTTCAAAACCATAACAAGACAAGGAGCATACCTTTTCAATCAGCTGGGTGATGACCTGGGTAGAAGTGATGAAGAGCAGGAGAAGGTTTCACCTTAAATCAGGGACAGCTGACGACTTAAATGTGCAACAGAGACAGAAAAATACCTCAATTCACCTCATGGTTATTAGATTTTAATCTTTAAATTTGAATCTTGGCATCAGCACAACTTTCCATCCATCCATTTTCTGTCACTTATCCGTGGTCAGGTTGCAGAGGCAACAGGACCAGGAGGGAAACCCAGACCTCCCTCTCCCCAGTGACACTCCCGGGCCAGAAAGGAAACATAATCCCTCCAGGGAGTTCTGGCTTTCTCCTCTCCTCCCAGTGGGACCCAACGCCTGACAAACCTCCAGAGGGAGGTGTCCTAATCAGATGCCTGAACCACCTCAGCTGACTCCTGAGTTCCCCCCAGATGACGGAGGCCCCCACCCTACGGAGGAACGTCATTTCTGCCACTTCTATCTGGGATCTCAGTCTTTTGGTCCTGATCCATACCTCGTGATAATGGGTGAGAGCTGGAACAAAGACGGACCGGTAAACTGAGAGTTTCGTTTTTGCACAAAACAAAACTTGCCTAATCTGTCAATCCATCTCCACTCCATCCTTCCATCACTTCTCACTAGATATCTGAATGTCTCCACATGAGACAGACTCATCTCCAACCCTCTTATATAGTGCTTTTCTAGTCTTTCTGACCACTCAAAGAGCTTTTTACAATATGAATCAAACTCACTCTCACACGGATATCCTGACCGATGTCCCAGTTGATATTCCTCTTGAAATTGAGTTCAAACTCCATCATTTTGTCAGTCTGATTGCAGACAGTGTCTAGCCAACCAAAATTAACTAAAACAGACCAAAGTGAAACAAACCATTATCAACTACATACAAAACACTAAAGAAAAAGAACAAAAACAACAACATAAAAACAATAATCTTCAGTCAAAGATACAAGAAGTCATTCTGAAGACAGAAAAAAAAGAGAATAACCAACAAAAATCTGAAAACTATCCAAACAGAACAAACAATGAATATACTAAAGCCACACAAAATGGTCAAAATAAGACAGAGGTCACCAGTAATCGGAGGAGGCACAGTTTAGTTGTGTGGTCCTGTTCCTTATTTCTCCAGCAGAGGGTTCACATGATTCACCGAAAAAGAGACGGAGAAAGGCTCTCTGATGAAACAGCCAGCAGTTGAAAAAAACGCCTTTTATGGGCATGATATTCAGCCTGTGAGTTTGCTCCGAACTGGGTGTGTTGCATCGTAATGAGGTCTTGAAGGACAGTAGGTACTGCCGAATGTGAAAGTGAAGTGCTGCATCTGTCGTTGTCAAGTAAACAGGATACAACAATGATGCAGTTAGAGAGTAACTCAGGTTATCAAGTGAATCAACTGAAAACACACAGTTTTAAGTTTGGATTAATCAGGAAAAGTATAATGGTTTGAACAATGCACTGCTGCTCAAGTTTCATACTTTTGTTGATCCTAATAGCCTTGTCCTTGGGTTTCGATATTTTGTCTATGTTGGATTTTCTTTCCAACCCGTGTCTTTGTTTCCCTCCCAGACTCGGTTCTTTTGTTTTTCCTGTTGGTAGGCCTACTGGGATTCATTCTCACTTTACCAGTGTTTCCCAATCCTGGACAATGGAGCACACTGCCCTGCATGTTTTAAGATGTTTCCCTGCTTCAGCACACCTGGTTTGAATCCATGGGTCAATACAACGCTTTTGCAGAACTTTGTGACAAGCGGTTGTGGTAAATAATCTTGAATGAAGTGCGTTGGACACATCTAAAACATTCAAGACAACATGGCACCGGGACAAAGATGCTGCTTCTGTAAACTTTTGCATTGTTTAAAAGTAAAGCTCCTTATTTACACCTCTTCTTACTTGTTTGCTTCACCAAATATATGAGAAACAGAAGAGGAATTTCTCTTGTTAAGTGATGAAATGATGAAGTCTTAAAAACAACGATTCTGAATTTTGAGATAGAAATCAGTGCTAAGAAAGCATGCATCTTATTTTCAGGAAATTTCAGTGTTGTCATGCAAACTGGCACCTTTTCGCACTGCAGTGGAAGCACATAAAAAATTAAGTTGAGGTTCCTTGGAAAGTTTCTGAAAACCCACTTCCTGAAACCAAAAGGGGAAGGCATCTTTCAAATAATAAAAGTTTTGAATTCAGGTTCTGCGATGAGGCTGCTTTTTGCAGCACGGATGTTACGTAAGATCACACGTCGTCTTGTTTTACTTCACTGACGTCAAGAACATTTGTAACTATTCAGAAAACAGTGCAGATGGATGAACTGAGGATTTATTTGTGCCATCTGGGTCAGGAGAACAAGGACTCATCAGATCATTGGGTAGAATGACAAAACTTTGTGCTGATGAAACTCAGGAAAGTTGCACAGCTAACATCGCAGGCCTACAGGAAGTGTAGAAGATCTGTATGCAAGATTAAAACACTCTATGGCAAAACAAACAACACATCTGATAAAAAAAGTGTTTTCTTGAATAAAAATGATAATGGGCCACCATTCACAGCAGAAGGAACTGATGACTGAGTCACAGTTATGATAAAATGAAAAGGATTGAATATAAATTCACAGTTCTGTCACCTAAACTGTATCAAGGAAGTCTGTACTCTTTTATTGGATTTTAAAACAAAATATGGTTAGAAAAATCTAAAAGTCTTTTTAATCAAGTTAAGCAAAAAGGTGGCTTGTAAAACCTAAACGTTCTTAACAAATCTTGCCTTTAAGCGTTATATATTTAAGAGAATTTTAAAAAGAAAATAAGTAGATTTTAAAAAAATAAGAAAATGCAACAATATATATATATATACATATATATATTCAGTTCCTTAATTAGGACGTAGCTACTGAATCCTAATTTAAAGCTCAACTATTTGTACATTTTTGTCATATTTTGCTGCAGCTGGTGCATTAACACATGACGTGCATATCTCTGAGACGATGCTAGCTGTGAGAACGTGATGGCCTTGAAGAAAGAACACAAAAGGTAAAGATGTTGGGAACTTTTTATTTTTTACACTTTAAACATGTAAACACACGTTACAGAGACCAGATGTGTTAGCTGCTGCAGCTGATGCGCATCTCCGTGAAGCAACAGTTCACCCAGCGGCAGGAAGCACAAAAGCTGTGGCAGAGTTGACTTTAGATGTTTGAATGAACATGACAGGGAACTTCCTGCAGTCACCGGATCCGAATCTGTTAAAAAAAAAAAAAGATTTGTTGGTTATTCTCTCAGACGACCACCCTGAATACATGTGTATAGAGTTAGAGCACGAACAAAGGGGTCACCTGTGATGTTGACCTTTGACACTGTGGCCTTAAAATCCATAGGGATCACCCTCACCCCATGAGGTGTCCAGCTGTGCAGTTTGACATTTCTATGTCAGAGTGTTATCGATTTAAAGCTGGGAAAGTATCTGATATCTTTAAGTTTCCTACCCTGTAAGTGTAATATCAAGTTAAAATTAACATTCTTCCTCTTGTTGCTTTTTCTTTTTTTCGTTTCAAGAGACAGACTCAGTAACACGACAGACCATAATATGATGAAGCATTTAAAAGAGAATCCTGGCTTGTTTGCTGTCTCTGCCTGGCTGACTACGCTCACCAGTCTGAACGGATTCAGCCGTCAGCAAGTCGAGACTTGAGAAGTGAGTCTCGTTACTTCTTCTTTTCTCTTCCTCCTGTCCTCCACCGCTCTGCTGCGTCCCTATAAGGTAAAAGCCTCACTGCTGAGTGACTGCACAGGAAAGCCATCATTTGACTACCTTTTTAAAAAAGAAGAAGAAGCCATGCTCTGTATAGTAGCTGATAAGCTGAATTTGTGAAGATGTCCATTTCTAGAAAGACGGTCTTCATGTGCCGCTTGTAACTGGAGTCACTTCTCCTTTCTGTGTATTCAGTGTCGTGCAGCAGCAAAACCTAAATGCACGTTCATTCATTTTCATAAAACAGTTCCAGCTAATAAGAACATGCTTTTAAAACTGCTGTCTGCCTAGTTTTTGTCCCAGCTGTGTTTCTTCCCACAAATCTCACTGTACTTTTACTGTCCTCTCCTGGGTGCTTTGCATATGTGTACCAAATGATTTGAATGACTCCGGGGTGAAGCTTGGTTTGTTAACCTGACCTCTTCCTGTGTCTGCATGCATCTGCGTGCACCGCAGTGTACCAGCAGCTCAGAAAATACTGCCCTATATGTGTCACACTTTTTGCAAAAATGTCACTAAACCCGAGCACTCCTGTTAGCACAAAGCAAACACCAAGACGTTCTCTCTTTCTGACAGCCACAGTTACTTTTAGCTTCCTCATTCTGGTGTCAAACAGCAGCCGACTGATCTGCTGAGAGAATCCTGACTGAGAATATCGACGCATCTTTAATGTGGGTGTTGGAACTTCTGCTTGCTGTTTGGCTGTAAAGTGCAACTGCGTGAAATGAAAACCTTGCAGGAAGCAGACGTGCCCCTCTGACATCAAAGAGCTTTTATATTTCTGAGAAGTAATTCGTCTGACGTTTCAGAACCAGGCTTGGAGCTCACAAACGTTCAAATGAGCATGCAGGAAAACAAACCTATGAACCTCACGGTGTTGCATCATTATGCCGAGTTCTCATTTAGCAGGTTAAACACAACAAACAGATATTTGCATGTGACTATGCAGATTATTTAGGCAAGTTCCAGATATTTTGTGGTTTCTGTTTATATCGTGTTCTCAGCAGGCCTGGTTTGCATGCCCAAATACATTTCCTTTATTTATACAGGTTAACCTCATTGAGACGCAATTGTCTCATTTAGAAGAGTTGAAGATGAAGAGACGTTCTGTAGAGATGAAAACTCACAAAAACAAACCAAAATATAAATATAAATGTGTTCTGTTCCTCTTTTTCACAAGATTTTTATTCACAGGTTACTAAGCCGATACGGCCACATGCGTGCTCAGACATGCTGGTTTCTGAAGGAGTCAGCAGCATTTTTGCTCTTCCAACACTGAAAATCCACATTCCTTAATGTAAAGTAAATCCCACAAAGAAAGGGATGAGATTAGACCTCGGATTGGTCTCAAGTTCTGAAAATTTAAAGATTTACGAACAGTTTAAAAGGTTGGAGTGCACATTTGATTAGTTTGGGTCTAAACTAGTTTACAGTCATGTAAGGTCAGTTCTGCTAGTTCATCCTGAGAACAGCACAGAGAAGGTTCATTTGGGTTTCCTTCATATTAAAACAGGCTGATTAAATCATATTCTTTGATTGCCTTAATCAAATATAATCTAAAACAGAAAATAAAAACTTCTTAGCAATGATCAAAGCCAAAAAGACAATAAAAAAAATACCCTAAACACAATAAAGTAAAAACTAAGCAATGTTATGTAAGTGTGGAAGGGACATTAAGATGATTTGCTGCAAGAACATATAAGGGTGTAATTCAAAATTAAGTCCTGCTTTTAAATAACTTATCCTTCTCAACGAGAGTCAAAATGCAAAAAGCAAAACAACTTCAAACAAAAAGGAAAAAACTTATTTAAATAAAGCACTAAACTTTGCATAAAGAGTTCATAATCTGGAGAATTGTGTGCACATTTCGTGCTACCAAAGTACAATAATTGAGATGAGTTAATAGCTTTAATCATCTTGTAATCATCTTGGTGTTTTAAGATCTTAATCTGGTGACTATTGTCAGTAAGAGTTGTGGTGAATGCAGCATTGTGTCTTATTGTTCTACAGATTTATGGTTTAACTAACAAAAGAAACGAAATAAAAGAAAAACCCACAACAAGCACCAAGATAACAAAGAAAGAACACTAGAAGTGATTGTAAAAACAAAGAAGCGAACCATTAGCAGAAATTTTCTTAGCGGAGGAACAGAGAGGAAATCGGATTCTTTGTAATCAAACAAGCTTCAGAGACACGATGGAGCAAATCTGCCCATGTTTGGACGTCTGACATCTGCTACTGAAGAGAAGATGAGTTAAAGTGGGTTCATATCAGGAACTCTTCCTGGGAAATTACTGAATAAAAACAGTGAAGGAGGGTCACAGTGAAGGGATAAATTTAAGATCTTAGTTTGTTATCACCTTTGTGGAATAATCCGACGAGTCATTAAGTAGTTTTCAGCCATTTACCAACACTTTTCTCTTTTTTGTGCATAAACATAGAGCCACAAAATCTGGAGCTGTTCCAGTTGGCTCGGATATCCCAAGAGTTACAGTTACAGGATATAATAACAGCATTTGTTTACCCTCGACGCTAGTTTTACATCCAAACACAGATGTACTGAAAACAAGCTGCTGTGCTGCTAAATTACATGTTGCACATTCAGACAGAGCTTTGCTTTTCTCCTTGGCAGGCCTCAGATTATCAATCAAAGCCATAACTTCCAGCTCGGCGCCTGATTTCTCTTAGATGGCTCCATGTTTGACCTGTTCTGCGACCCAGAGAAAGGATGCTCTGGGTGTCAGAGGGAGTTGAAGCGCACATCGACTCTCGTAAAGAGCAGGCAGACAGCTGACCTTTCGCCGCAGCGTTTACCATAAATAAATGACTGTTTCAGCGGGTGCCACTGATCCATGCTGCGCGGCGAGTTACGGTTTAATTAAAATCAGAGGAGAGTCAGATGCATGAAACGCACTGGATGGAGGGAAACAAGAGACAAATATTTAACAAGATAATAAAAAAAGAAGTCAAAAGGCAGAATTATGTAAGAAACATATGGAACATAAACAGAGGCTGTGAAGCTCTCAAGAAGACAGAAAACAATCTCTCTGATGGATCAATAAAACACACAGAACCTGTTTAACACATTTGGATTTACAGACATTCACTTTATTTATCACTGAAAGTGTTTATTAAGGTTGTATAAAAAGGGTGAAAGAGCTTTTCTGGTATTTTATTAATCAGAAACAGTCATTAATTCGAAAAAGCAGGAGCACATTTGGCATCAAAAGTTAGAAATTCCTCCTTCAACAGACGTAATGTCTCAACTGTGGTGTTGTTTAACGGATTCATTTAGTTTGGATTTGTTGAAGGGCTTTTCTGTGTAGAGGATGAAAATAATTAATGTGAACATTGTTTCAGGAACTTCACATTAGACAGTCATGTGTATAAAAGTCTGAATATTTACCCTGAATACTGATGAAATCAGTTGGAGTCACAAATATTACAAATAACGCTGATATAACTGGAGATTAACTGAAGCTAAAATGAAATAAAATGCATCAATAATAGGTTATATTTGAAAAGAAAATAAAAGAACACATATATTCATGTATAAGGTGTAATTGTTCATATTTAAGACTTGTTGCAGCCTGGATGGGAAAAATTCTACTAAAAACATGTAAATAATTAAATCAATTATCGTAGAAAAGTGAAGATTTTACCCAGATTTTAAAAGTTCCCTGACAAAAGTAACATTTTAAATGTGAAGCTAGATTATAAAATGGAAGCACACAGAAAACGGACCAAAGTTTTTAACAAAGTGAGGTTATTTGGAGGACAAAGGGACAGAAAATGCTGCAGAAAAACTGAGAAATATCAGCTGATTCTAGGGAAAGCTATAAGAAAAATAAGTTGGTGGTAGGAATATTCACTTGCAGGTGAAGAAAATTATTTGTTTCACATTTTTAGAGGAAGGTTGAACGTTAATCATGTGTTTACCAAATGTTGTTTTATCTTTATCCTGCAGCAAACCTTCTGTTTTTGATTGCTATATATTGGTTTCTGCACAACCTTAAGTTGAATTATCATACACGAGTGTGACGTCCGTGGAGCCGGCAGAGGAAGGAGAAGCCCCACTCGGACCGTCAGCGTTTGACCACTCCATAAACTCGGTAAACAGATGCTCATTTAGGATGGGGGAATGAAGCAGCCTTCAGCTCGTTAGTTTCTGACAATGAGCTCTCTGTGCCAACACCGAGCAGCGTTGGCACACAGGAGCTCCGTGGATCGACTCATTCATGCTCACATTCCCCCTCGGTCTCCCGTTTTCACACGAAAGAATCGAAAACAGACCCAACACCCTCCCTCCTTTTGTTGTTCTGCAGTTGAACAAACTTTTATTTCCAAACCCCCTCTCCCTTTCAGCCTCCCACACATTATTATTCTGTCTTTCCTTCTTGGTCTTCAGGTTTGATTAACTTCCCAGTGCTAATATATTTTGTTTTTCAAAGAGCCTAAATTCATTTCTGGACCCAAAGGCAAAGATATCAAAGTTCTATAGATACAGTGTTTTTTTTAAAATAAAACTTCCCATTTGATTTATTGTTTTCCAACATTTGTGACCTCTGCTGGCAAATTAACTCAATATTGAGTTAATATTATTTTCAAATTCTCCATCTTAAAAGCTTCAAAATGATATGTTGTTTGTTTAAATTTGGCAACAAGCTACGTGTTTTGTTTACGAGACTGCCAGTTTAAAAAACTTGATTTTTATTGGTCCAAAATAATGTCATTAAATCCCTGTATTTAAGGATGGGAATCCCTGAGTTTCACTATGATGCCAAACAGATTTCCCAGAGAAAAATTGCCAACTTCAAATGAAATTTTTTAAGACAAAGGATTAATTCTGAAGACATATCTGTTAGAAAACTTTGATTCAAAGGTAAATTAGGAAGATTATTTGCTATTTTAGTTACTGAGATCACTAGACAGACTCTATATGTCTTTACGGACTAATTTTTATGCAAATCTCAACTACGGAAAAAAAACAACTGATTTTTCACTTAATTTGTACTTCAGACTGAGCTCATTCTGACTCCTTTCGCAGCACATTTATACTTTAGACTAGCTAAAAGCTAAAAGTAGCAGAAAGGCAGCTCAAAATTAAAGAAGACAAAAATGGAGCCAATATCCTGAAGCAGATTTCAAAAAAGAGCGAAATTCTTGAAGGAACTGAAGAGATCTCTGTGTATTTCTATGAGGAAAATATTTGTAAGCTGAGTTTAATATTTTGAAAACTTTAAAAGTTTGGGAGTGCATCAAGGATCGGCTCTGAGCCCCTTCTTGTTTGCTCCGGTGATGGACAGGTCAGGCAGGACGTGATGTTTGTAGAGGATGTCATCTGTGGTGAGAACAAGGAACAGGTGGAAGAGAACCTGGAGAGGTGGAGGCAGGTGGAACAGTGAGGCTACAAGGTCAGAGGTCACAAAGGTGCAGGACTTCAAGAACTTAGGGTCGACTGTCCAGGAGGACGGGGAGTGTGGTAAAGAGGTGAAGAAGAGAGTCCAGGCAGGATGGAGAAAAGTTTCAGGGTTGATCTGTGACAAAAGGGTGGCAGCAAAGGTCAAAGGTCAAAGGAAAGGTTTACGGATAGTGGTGAGAGCAGCCATGTTGTTTGGTTTGGAGACAGAACAGGAAGTGTCAGAGCTGAAGATGTTGAGGTTCTCCTTGGGAGGGAAGAGGATGGACAGGATTAGGAATAAGGACATCAGAGGTCCAGGACAGGTTGGAGGACTGGGAGATAAAGTTAGAGAGGACAGACTGAGATGGTTTGAACATGTCCAGAGGAGGGACAGAAGGATGTTAGAGACAAAGAGGAGACATATGGATGCAGTTAGAGAGGACATGGAGGACAGAGGACACAGAAGACAGAGTTAGATGGAGGAGGACTCGCTGTGGAGATCCCTGAAAAGAGAACAGCTGAAAGAAAAAGAAGAAGAAAAGTTATAAAAACCAAAAGTCATAGCACCCAGTGTTTTAATTTATGAAAGGCTAAAATAGCACAAAGCATGCAGAAGTAGTTATATTGCAAAAAATGTACAAAGACAATAAAACAAAGGAAAAAATATTGTCAACTTTCCCACAAAAATTCTTACATTTGACTGATTCCACTGGAGACAGACGTAGCCTCTGAGTCTGAGTGGCTGAAACAATCCATCTGAAAGACATCAGGAAACGACTCACAGCTGTTTCCAGTGAGCCTCTACAGCTAGTTTTACATATTATTTTCATTTTGTGAAATATTTGACCATTTAGAGTAAAACAGAAATAAGGCGGAGCGTTAGGTTATTATGTAACTGCTGAACTCACTGAGCTTCCCCGCTGCCTGATGACATAATTATGGTGCAGATGTCAGGTTCTGCATGCGGGTTGAGCAACACATTTCCACCAGTCATTGTGAAACTTTGTGCTTCGAGGTACATTAGATCTCACCAGGTTGGTGTTTCTGGCGTGTTAAACTATCAGGAGCGACTGGAATTCAGAGGCTTTGCTGTATTCAGGGAGCGCCAAGATGTTCAGCTTCATTTATCCCGACATGTTGAAAGTGTCACTGACAAATATAAACACAAATAAGCATTGTGCTTCTGGAAGTTTGCTGCAGTGTCGTCTGGTTTCCAACAAGCGCCGGCTCTAAACTGGCACAGAGGAGCGTTTCTACACACAAAAACCCAAGAGCCTCGTCGCAAACGCTTGCTTTGAGATGTGTGGACTGCAAGACAATTCTTGCCTTTTCTCCTGGTCTCACACACGCACATGACTCGCTGTAGGCTGAGGAGCATGCTGCAGTGAGGAGGAGGTCTGAGGAATGCAGGAAGGATCTCTGTAGTATCGCCCTGCAGGAACAGATCTGACGGTCCTTGTTTGGACTCCTACAGCTCCTGCATGCCAACATTCCCCGTCTCTGCACTGAGAGGACCGAGTCTCACGCCGAGACTGATCAGTCTATCTGCATTCACCTTTTATATAATGCTGACTGGTGCTGTTAGAGCATGCAAAAAGTCAAAGGAGCAGGTTAAGAACATATAAACTTGGATTATCCTACACATGGATGTCGATGTGGATTTCCAGTCGTCCAGAAAGTGGCAATCCTGTGAGTTTAAAAAGAAACATCTGGACTCGTCTTGTTTCACCTCTCATCTGTCAGGCCTCTAAGTATATGGATTTAAGTTTTAAAGGCACTAACATTAATGAAACAGCCTCCACTAGCTTTAGCACAAGCTGAAATTACACCGACTGCTGATTTCCCCACACAGAGCTCTGTCTTTGTGCAACCTCCCATTAGTCCTGAAAGATCTGAAAAGCCACCCATCCTGCCTGTCAGACACAAACAAACATGCACTCACTCAGCAGTAATGTTTGATCAGAGGCTGAGTCACAAAAACACACCGATAATCCATCCAGCAGACGGCTGCGACAGGATAACCCACGACACGCTGTCAGTGTTTGGGTTTGAACAGCTGGGAGCCATCGACTGACCTGATACCGACCAGAACCCATCGCTCAGCCTGACAGCATTCAAAGTGACAAGACAGCTCGCAGAATTAGGACTCTTCATTGAAAATCCATATTCTTTGTGGACACGCTGACGAGATGAGAGAGCGGATTCAATCAGACAAATTTGTTTACTTATATGGAGAAAAAGCAGCACAGAGGAACGAATTCCTGCTTTTTAGATCTGGAGTTGATAAAGACAACAAGAAGAGAGTCATTTTTAAGTCACCTTTATACAAAACCAAACTGCATCAACACTGAGGAGGCATCCAGTTTCATTAGTTTAGCTTTTTGCCGTGCTGTAATGGTTTTATCACATCCAGGATGTAATTGAACATTATCTCTGACTTCCACAGAAATGATGACTGGATGGCAGCAAAGTGTTGCATCAGTAGATCCATCGCTCTTCATTAGTGGTGTAAAAGTGCACCAAGCTGTGTGCACTACAGCACAGATAATGACATTTGAATTGTGTGCTGTGCTCTTCTTGTTTTTTTATTAATACCCCAGAGGATGTTGCTTTTAAGAAGTTTAAAATGTCCAGAGGAAGCTGCAGCGGCTCGTTTGTTTTGCGAACTTCTGCTTCAGAGTTTAATTGGTTATAATCTCAGTTTTAATTGAATCTAAAGAGCAGCTTTTCTGCTCCTTCCTTGTGCAGCTTGATTTTTTTTTACAAATAAAGAGAAGACGGCAGCCTTACAGAGGGTTAAAATCAAATAGGATTATACTTCCTGGTTTTAATAAGTAACACAACTCGAACGAACCAAAACTTAATAAGTAATGGGTTCATTTATTATGGTTTAAAAACACGACATTTGAGATTTGGATGAAAAGGTGAGGAGAGGAAAGGATCCAGTAAGGATTTTGTTTTAAACTGCAGCTTGTTTAAACATAAAAATTACAACAACAGAATCACTGAAAGTCCCTAAAGCTCCTCAGAGCTGCAAGGTGGACTTTAGTCCAGAAATGCTCCAGTTACCTCATCCACCCAGGAACCAGAGCTAAAATAAAACAAACCTTTCATCATGACGCTGACGGTTCATAACCGTGTTTGTCTCCAGCGTGTGGCTCTTCAGCTTTAAATGTACAGATTAAAGCCTCTGAGACACAGCAAACGCCCTAAACTGGAGGAATTAAAACCTCAAAAATAACTACATTTACAGCTGTCACCCATTTTTTGTTTATAAATTCATTTAGTAATGGTTCACGCTGAACTCATCTGACAAATATTAAGACTTTTCATCAGAAACATGAAGGTTTTTCACATTTTAGTGCACTTCCAGAATCCTAAATCCACAGCTCCCCGTATTTTCTAGATTTAAACATCTTTCTCAGTAACGTTGCTGCTTTTTAATGCATAGATTAGATGTTTTACAGATGAAAGAAATGTTTAAAGTTAGCTTGAAATTTAAATTAGCTGTAGGAACGACTGTAAAAGGAGTAAAACTGTTGGTTTGTAGTCCTTTGAAGCAACTCTCAGATTAAAACTGAACATAAGTTTAAATTGTAATCTGGAAAGTCTTCATCTGATGTAGCAAAAAAATAAATAAAATTTAAGTGAAATCTGTTCCCCATCTGATCATCAAATGGGTGTAAATGATAATAAATTGTTCCAAGTAAAAGAGCTTTTGAACCCGGAAGTCAAACAGCTAAAAAGGTAATGATTAAAAAGTCTGAACTGATAAATAATTATATATTACTATATAAAAATGCTGCAATGTGAACAGCCTGTTGAGCTGCGAGTCAAACCTTAACAAGAAACATTAACTGCCTTTTGACTGCAGACAAATATAAGTAAATATGCTAAGCGAACATGTTTAATGTTTAATGGAATAACAGGGAAACGTCTGGAGTTTCTTTGCAGAGCAGAAAGTCAACAGAAAGGCTTTTTTTTTTGGTTATAAACATCTTTAACATGCACGAACAGCAGCTGTTTACACCTTAAAATATTAACTTGAGCAGATCTGAAGTATAACTGTGAAAAAGACAAAAATGTAACATCTTCAGCTAATTTAAGTGCCCAAAATAAAGATGCCTAAATTTGATTTGCTGCTTCCTGTTTGCAGCAGCAAACGCTGATCTTCAGACACACAAAAAGACACTTCAGCAAGCAGGTTTTGGAAAAACAAATCAAGTTTTATTTTTTTAATTACTTATCTTGTGCTCCATTCTGTTTTCTCTTCTTCTTTTTTTGTTTTTTTTTTATTGTCTCACATGATGTTTTTTTTGAAAATGTTTTTTTAATCAATGTCCAAGATAACAATGTTAAAAAAACCAAAACAGAACAAATAATCAAAAAAATGTGAAATGGACAAGAAAAGTAATTTTTTTTTTTTTCTTTGGGGGAAGGGAGGGTTGAAACTAAATAAAACGAGATGCTACAACCGAGAACTGGCTCCTCCTGGGTTTGAATGATGAGCCTGGACTCACATCCTGTGCGATGTAGAGGAGGACAACCAATCACAGTGTAGTGTCCACAAACTCCCATGATGCCCCTCTCTCCATGGGAGACTAAGGCAGTCAAACACAGTAGGTTACAGTTTGCACATACATGTTGTAGATCAGGAGATGAAATGCCAGAAGAAAAGATCTCCATTCTCAGAGGGACTCACGGCTGTGCCGAGCGATCGATAACACAAACGCTGCTGCAGGATCAAGATTATCCGCCTTTCTGTGATTAAATATTAGCTCATTCTTTGGAGACGTTGAGGAACTCCAAGAGAAACTGAGAAGATAATTCAAAGCACAAGAAAGGCTGATGAATTCAGTGGACTTTGAAGCTGTAACCCAAACACAGCCGTCTGGCTCGAGATGAAGAGGCAGCTAAATGTGCACTCAGCTTTGTGACTCATTTTACTCAAAACAAGCCCAGAATACGCTCCGAAAATGGAGATCTGTTCTTCCTAGAAGTGCAGTGTACTTTGACTGAGAGCGGGTCCTGGTGTCAAACACATGCCTACAAGTGAAGGGTCCGAAATGAGACATCCATTTAGTTTTTAACGAGATGTTCCAGTGTTACCGTTTTATTTTTGGAGTGAAACCCTTCAGTTCTCACAAACGCACACACACACACACTAACACACGCACATTGCATTCAGTTATTCTCGACAAACAGTGCTGCAGCCTTGGAGGCAATATTTTTTTTTTTTATTCTTTTTTTTTGTTTTTAACTGTAGCTCAGCTGAGATGAGGATGAGATGACGATTCACAGCACAGAACATAACCAACCATGAGCTGACCGGGAAGAGGGTGAGGTGTCGGAGAGGAGAGGAGACGGTCTCTGAGTGCTTCTACACCGGGTTCTAACTGCTCACAAATGTGCTTATTTGGCCAGCAATCAGCCAGATCTGACCTTTAAAAGGAAACGGTTAACAGTTCAATATGTGTTTAACACATTATTAAACTCACATAATCAGACTTTTTCTGCAAAGCCTGTTAGCTTGTTTCATTTGTACAAGAAAACAAGTCATGCATGTCAACTAGAAGAGGCGTTTCCCTTTGGTTCCAGTTTTTGTGCTAAGCTAAGCTAACCAGAGATGAGAAAACAAGTTTAATCCTCTCAAAACAAAACATCAAACTATTCCTTTAACATTTAGCTTCCTTGAGTCGTTGAACGTGTGCGAAAGTCAAGTTCTCAAGGATTTTCAGTATCTGCTGGCTATGGTTTACTCATATAACAGCCTTTAAATCTTCTCATTTCATTCAGTCTGAGAAGACCGTTCAAGTCATGGGAATCAGTGTTGAAAGCAAAATAACTTTTTAATATTATGGTTCTTGAAAAAAACTTCACCTTCCATTCAGTTTAATAAGAACTGAGGAGAAAAGGAAGTCCGTTTCAGCTCTACTTGAAACCTTAGAACGCGTTAGAACCGAGTATATAAGCACCCGTCTGTAGATGTGCAACGCTTTCAAAGCAATTCTTTAACGGGCCAATTACCATTTAATTGGCCCGTTAATGAAAGCATTTAGTGGTTCCTTGTGTCCTCTCCATTCTGCCTCACCCTCCACCCAAAAGGTAGCAGCACAGCCTCAACGCTCCCCGCCCCCGTTTCAACCACCCAGCCCAACTCGGCCTGATCCCCCCCACACGCACACAAACGCTTCCAGTGGGCCGTGGCGGTTCCTCTACTCAGCCTGAGCGTCATAGTTAGCACCGCCCGCCTTCTTCAGCTCCGTGCGCAGGTAGTCCTCTTCCAGTTCTCGATGGTCACTGATCATAAACTCCTTGGCAAAGTTCTGCAGAGACAGAAACCGTCACCACATCTGGCGTCAATAATCGGTTGTAGTTTAGTCTGAGCTGCAGTATAATGTGTCAGACTGATAGTTAGCTTTCAGAAATAAATACATGTTCTGTAAAAAAAACAATGTATTTTTACAGCTGATGTCAGTGAGTGCATCGCCTTGTAAAGCAGAACAAAGCAAACAGTTGCTGATTTACTCAGTGACTCGTTTCCCCAAAGGGAACCATTACTTTAATTGCTCTGTTCTCAGGCGTCACTGACCTGCACGACGTCTTTGACCAGCGTCTTGTCGGTGCTGATCTTGGCCCGCTGCAGCCCGCTGATGTTCTCCCCGATCCAGGTGATGAGCGTGAACTTGGCTCGTTTGCTCATGGCGTCCCCCGTCGTGAATCGGATGAAGCCGAACAGACGCTCGTCATCTGAAGCAGCATGAGGGAAAACATTATGCAAGACTGAGTGAATGCCCTCTACATATCCAAAAAAAATAAACACACTAAAATCACTGAAAAATATGACTTGTAAGCAAAAACACTGAACAGGTTCCAGTAACCTGGAATTTACATCTCGAATAATTAATAGGCTAAAAAAAAAAAAAAAACACATTTATTTCCCATTCTTCCACTGAATAGATGTGAAAGTTTGGGATAAGATTCAACCTAGTTACAGCTCTAAAAATAACTTTAAATCTATATTGAGTCTCTTTGTGCACAAAAACAAGAAGAAGAAGAAAAAAAGGCTTTGTATTGCAAAAGATTCAAGAATAAGGGTTTGTTAAGCTTGGAGATTTGTACAAACAGGAAGTATTCAGGTCAGTAGACTGAGTGATTAAATCTTTTGTGAGCTTTGCAGTTATGTCACATGTCTCCAGTGACCACGCCCGTCCCTGATGTGTTGGTCAACCACAGACAGAATCATGTCTGAACACAAACAAGCAGCACGACAAGAAACGCCACAAGATTTCTTCTGTCTGCTTCAAGTCCTCAAGTCCTGCTTCTATCTGAAGGAAACGTCTTCAAACAACAATCTGGACGTCTAAGACGAAGCCGCTGGTCAAAGGGTGAAGGTGTGGGACTCCAGCAGGCTGATCTAAAGTCAAATTTGTGCCATAAAACGAGTCCTGTTGAGCACCAACAGTTTAACTCTGCTGTTTTCCACAGAACAGCTATAAGAGGGACAAAAACAGAAAAAAGCAGCTTTTTATCTGCATGTTATGATGTTTGTAGTCTACCAGTTTGGATTCTCCTTGTGTCCTGCTGAAATGGACATTTCCTACCAGTGGATCATGCCAGTCTCTAATATACACACTAAAAACCGCTGGGTTAAAAACAGTCCAATTAGTAACTCAGACGGGTCAAATCTGGACCGAGCCAACCCTGAGTAGTTTATAACTCAGCAGGGTTATTAGTCTGACCCAGAATACAGGGTTAAGTTTTTTTTTAATCTAAAAGTTGGGTTGAAATGATTAATTATTTGAATTATAGCTAATCTGGGTTATTAGTTAATTACAACTTGGGTTAGTGCTAGCTGGTGCTAACTACTATAAGCTAATGTTATTTTAGGAAAACAAACTCATACAAACTAAAACCAACCAGGTGAAAATTCTTCTTACGAGTTGGTTTTACTATTTTACTTATTCAATCCTAAAGCAGAGGTCCAGTCAGGTTCTGTTTGATCAACTTCTGGCTTAAAATGGCCGACTGTGAAGAATGACATGACTCACCTCCGACCCAACTGGGTCAAACGTTTTGGACAAACTAACCCAACAGGTTTAACTCAGCGATTGAGTGATCAAATTGTTGTTTTAGTGTGCAAAGATTTAGAAAAAAAAAAAAAAACATTTATGAAAGCAGCACACTGGAGCAACAAGAAAAGCACTGCAGCTTTCCCAAAACAGCTGACCTTTAAATCGCTAAAATTAAAAACAGAAATTAGTGAAGATAAAGCTGCCAACTGACCCAATAAGCCTGTATCATCCACACACACACACACACACACACACCTGTGTGAGGCTATAGTTAGACATCCAACCCATAAAATCACTTTTTTGTTTTCCTTCAGTCAGTGTTGAATCTGAATGCATCACTGGGACAACATTCACCAGAATCTGCAGATTTATTGTTTGTATTAGTTGCTCCTCAGATGGGAGGATGATCTCTACAGACACGTGGGTCGTGTCTAACAGCTGCAGGGCGACTCGAAGGTCAGCTGTGGCTCAGTGGTTAAACCAGCCGTCCACCAACAACACAGCTGGAGGTCCAACTCCACCAGTATGCCACGTGTCGAGGTGCCCCCGGGCAAGACACTGAACCCCTCACTGCCTCTGATGTGTGCTCCATCTGTGTATGAATGGGATCTAAAGCTCTGATTAGACTCTGGAATGATTTATTCAGATTAGCTTTGTAGGGATGTAGCAGAGAGCTGGATGGGTCAAAGAGGGCACGGATTGTGTTGTAAAAGCGCCCGATTGGCTGAAAGGCGCTATGCAAGTGGTTTATTTATCATTTACAGAGCGGTTAGTGCAAACTGTACACGTCCACATGATGGCTCACAGAAAAATCTGCCAATAAATTTAACTACTAGAGGCTGAAAAATATCTCGGCAGTTATGTCAGTTTGCAAGAATTGCCAGAAGAAGATCGCAACGGAGTTGGCCAAAAAAAACGGTTCCAAGAAGCTAATTTCTGTACTTCCTTTCAGTCTGGTGTGAATAATCTGAGTAAAAATCCACTAAACCAATATAAACAACACAACAGCCTTTACGTCGCATGTTTATAACAGAAGGGAAAGCACAAAGTTAGCGTGACCAATAAAAAACAGTCACGTTAATGTTTTATGACACAAGTTTCATCTTCTTACTTTTCCCCAGTATTACTGCCACTGGTTATTCAGTTAAATACACATTCCACAAATATCACTGCAACAAGATTATTTTTTATTTGGGGATAAGTTTTATTCAATTTAAATTTTTTGAGGTTTGAAAAAAAGTCAATCTTATGATTTCTGTTTTATTCACTTACATTCTCTGGCATCAATTAAGACTAAAACCAGAAGATTAATCATAAATTAGAATATAAATTGTTATCCCATATATAAAGAAGGCAGTATCTAATGAGCAAAAGTTTGTAATTTGTGCTTTTAGTTTTAGAGAACGTCTGAAATTGTTCTGAAGGAGTTAAGATGTTTAAGCTGTTGAGAGCGGCTCAGTTTTAGCAATAAAACCTGTATTATCTGCAGAAGCAGCTTGTTCAGATTACTCCTGGCGGCAGGACAGACGTGCCGACAGTAGCAGGAAATGACAGGTCTTATCAGCGTGGCAGCTTAAACACCTCGCCACATACGGAGCCACCTGATTGGACCGAAGCTCAGTGTGAGTTACCTTGTTCATTCCAAAGTGACCGTAATTTATTATTCAATGCAGCCTTAGTCCTGCCTCTTATTGTAACTGTTCCGAGTTGCCTGAGGGGAACAGGAACAAACAGAAATCCTCACCCTGACCTGAAGCTCACCACACCCCCGAACTTCCTCCCTCTTCCTGGTTCATCTTCCCTTTAAGTTACGCTGACTCTGCAGCCGACCTCCCCACCGCTGCAGAGAACACTGCGACAATGATGAGGCGGCAAAAAGACAAGACGTTGGCATGCAGAAACCGACTTCCAAAACCAGAGGTTGTCTGGGTGACGCGCTCTTCCTCGACGAGGAGCCAGGAAACCAGAGCCGCCTCCTGTGGACGGTGTCAGGTTGGTTCAGAGAGGAGTGCTGTTACCAAACTCTTCACTTTGTCCAAAGACAATAAAATCTAATCACATCTGAGTTAAAGCAGCATTTCACCAATATATATAAACACAGGTTCCCCAGAGGTACAAACTCTGTTCTGGGTCACTGACAGCACCTCCTCTTCGCCAACCATTTAACAAGTACATGAAACTAACAAGATCCAGGATTTCTACTGTAAATACTACAGAAAGAACTCTCAACCTTCAATCAATCAAACTCCACCAGTAAAACCATTGGAACCTCTTCACATCCTTTCAAATATTTATAGCTTTAAAACCTAAAAGGTTCAAGCAACACTTAAAGATTTGGGTTTTTTTGCAGAGCCATTGAGCAGTGATCAACACACAAAACGACATTACGGCGTAGAAGACTGACAGTAAGGAAAACGGTAAAGGCATCATGGTCTGTCTTTAGAAAATAACGAAACAAACAAACAAACAAAAAAAGGAGGCCAACTGATAGGAGTTTTACTCATGTTTTTCATGAAAACAAAACATAATAATAATTGCTCAACTTTAAAAAAAAAACGTGTTTACCAACTCTTACACTTTATTGCAGCCTACAGTGAGGTAGTTGTCACGGCCCAGTTCACACGCCGCTGTTTTTAGGTGAAATCTGAACATTTCTGTTGCATTTCAGCCGATCGCCTACATGACGGCAGGGATCAGATTCTCTGACACAGAAACCTTAAATCCAGGTCTCAAAACGGAATTTCTCCCGGCATCGTTTCACAGGAAAACGGGTTCACACGTGTGCAGCACGGCAGCAGTCAGTCCGTAGCTATTCTGCACACGAGTGAGTGCATCAACAACAGTAAAAATGGCCAACAGCGGAGCGTCTGAGCTGCTCGTTTGTGTATTCACCATTCTGGATGGCCTCTTCCAAACAACAATCACAGCGTTCCCGTGTGAACGCGTCACGTTTTTACAACCCAGGAGGTCGTTCAGGTGTAAACCGAGTCTGAGCAGGCAGAGCTGTAAAAAGTGGCTCATTCTGGACAATCAGTCGGTCTGTTTCTACTACAAACACCTGGTATCCATTTCAAATTACTATGAAAACCTTAAACCTCCCAAAACAAGATACTTCAGCATGAATTAAACTGATAGTTTTATGACTTACAGTGCTTGGTTTAAACTCAGGAAGTGGGTTTAAAATTCTTAAAACTGCAAAACAACAAAAAATCCACTCCCCTGCATCAACTTGTATTAGAACTTGTTTGACCTGGATAAACTACGGATATTCTAGAGGTCCTTTTCTTGTGAAACTACTTAGCCCCAGCTCTGAATCAGCCCCACCTACACTCAAACGCGTCACTGCTAAATAAGGCAAACGAGCCCAAAGATGCATGTGTCATCTCTGAACAGGAAACGAAGCCGGCAGCACGAAGCGCTCTGATACAGAGCCGTTTCAACACAGGAATGTGAGCAGTGAAATATCAGAAAGAGGGAAACTGCAGGAGAGGAGGCCGCGGGCTTTAAAGTGAACCTGAATCAGAAAGCGCCCCACCCAACACCAGAACAGATGCTTTACTTCGACCACCTGAAACGGCTCCAAATCATTATTACCCAACAGGTCATTTCTCTTCGACTTTAACCAAAAAGAGAGCTCTGTGAAAGCAGAAAAACCTCCAAGATTGTCGACTAGTTAAACCAGAAAGCTTAAAGTTCACAACTTTTCATGGTGTCTGACATCAGATGTCAAAATGAAGATTTATTGGAAAAACAGTTAAACGCTGTAACAGCTCAGGGATAATGTTCAACAGAGCAGAGTTAAAAAGTTAGTCCTGCCACACAGAGATAAAGATCCACACAAATGGGACAAATATAACGGCACATGTAAAATAATAACCCATTCACCTGTGCATAGCTTCTTGAATTCCTCGTAGTCGGTCCCTTGTCCTGCAGGCACGATCATGGGGCCCTCATATTTAAAGGCAGCCCTGCAGGAAACACAAACCTTTTATAAAACTCCACAGCTCATCATGCATTCAGTCAGCAAAGTTTGCATTGTGTCCAGAGAGCAGCCATGCTGCCTCCTGAAGCAATGCAGAAAATGCAGAAAATGCCTCAGACCCCCCCAAACCCAAACCCAGCCACCCCCCACCTGCTGTGCTCCTCCACAATGAATCCAAGACAAAGTGATTCATCTCCTCCTGTCTGCAGCTGGGTGACCACCAATCAGCCAGAAAACAGATCAGTCACATTCAGGAGAAATAAATCCGAGCATCTGAGCGGATTTGACTGAAATCAGGGCTCGAACGCCATGAAGTGAGGAACAATTCATTGTCCTGGGAGGGAGCAGGTGTCGCGGAGCATTTTAAAACTCGCTGTGCCTAAATGAAGAAGTGCATATAAAACACACCTTATCCGAGTTTAGTGGTTTTCATTAACCTGTTATTCATTCGGCGTCAGACACTTCTACCAAGTGGTTCGTGTTTTTGTGAAAAACGCCCCTTCTTTGCTGAAAATATTGCGCAGAGGGCGGTAACATGAATTCAGTTTGTAACTCGGTTTTATTAAACTATTAACTGCTTTTTGTACCATTTCCCCGCCGAATCATAGAACAGCCACTAAGGATTCAGTCAATACCCCATTTTACATCTAGGACACATTTACCTTCGCGAATAATTAAAGTACCTTAAAATCGTCGCGTTTCTTAACGGAGCGCACACTTACCAGTTGGTTTCCGTGTTATCGTCCCTAACATCGTTGTAAGCATCTCTGCAAGCCTCTTTATCGATCTGGGTTGCCATTTTTCGGGTGGACGGGAGTCGAAGTGAGTGGGAAAGCGGTCCAAAAAAACAGGTAATATTGCACAGTATTTAAAAAAGAGAAAGAACAAGTAAACGCTGCAGCTAAGGGTTGATGATACACATCAGACAAACTCTAAATCGATGGTAGCGTTCACGGGCTCCAGTCAAAATCACGACCGCAGCTATGAAGAGACCGAGCCGGCGGGACTTAACGGGAGAAGGTTCGAGTGAAAACCCGGCTCATTTCCTGGATCTTTAGGCTTTATGGGCGTTGGTGATGTTAGTCAATCAGGTTGCCAGCAGACAGACAGACAAGTTCCCCCCTAGACGCTGCGTTCACCTCCTCCTGGTCGCTGTTAATCTCTGCGGGCCGCTGTCATGATAACCGAAGTGTATGCGCACCGTTTCTGGGATTGACTTTCAAAATAAAATGGGTTCACGGGTAACTTGAAATGTTTTGTTTTTATTTTTATATGAAGGCCCAGAGTTGAACATAGCATGTATCTAAATAAATTTGGTACAATCTTCTTAACTTCATATTTAATGAAATTAGATAAAAACTAACCTTCCATTTTTTTAACCACACAAATAAAACATAAAGTAAGGTATTTGACCCCAGTTGCACTTCGCTTTCAGTTATTAATCATTTCACTGCAGATATAAACAGCAACTTGTCATGAATAAATGATAAAATATGATCAAATGATTATTAAGTTGACTTCTTGTGGTTTTATTTTCTTAAACTGCTTGTAAATCTCATTTTTATGCATTTATATTTAATTTAAAATGCTTTTACATGCAAAACGCATATTTAGTTTCTGCATACATATGTCTATTGCCTGCCCCACACCCTCGTTTACTCATTCTATAAATTTTTATCAAGCTTAGCAAATTGATTCTTGATTTTGCTACTTCTTAAACAAAACTTATAAACCTTTTGAGACAAAATAGTTTCCCATTAGGAAAAGGAAACACATGTTCGTCTTTCATCACCAACAAAGCTTGAGCTATAATGTCTGCAGCTAAGTGGAAATGAACATTTACATGTGTGATATCTTGTGAAGAAGTGTTTTTAAACAGCAGAAACGGCTTGATTTAATGAGTACGCCAGTAAAGGTTTTATTCTGAAGGGAAAAAAAATCAGTTTCCGGTTGGTTTTTAATTACTTTGCGCAACTTTACAAACCAAGCGCAATTAACAGAAATTTAGTTGGTTCATTCTTACTTCATTTACATTTGCGATATTGCTTTTTATTACCATTCAAATGCATGTTCTGTGCAGTACAAAGGTGCTGTTCTGCTGTTCTGTAATTATTAATAACAACAGCTTGAAATTTGACATAAATCCATTCAAAAAGTGAGTGGAATCAACCAGGGGCGGGGTTTCACGAGTTTGTGAGCCATATAAAGCAAGAAGGTAAGTAATGCTCTGGACTGTGGAGAGGTCAAAGGTTATATCTTTTTTTTTTTTTTTTTTTTTTTTTGGTTTGTTCTTTTTTGGGTTCATTAACTCGTCACACACTGATGATTACCCACACTTCCTTCAAAACCTTTACCCTGAGTTGTCTGCATCATCTTGCAGCATCATCCTGCCACCTGCTGGTTCATCCACCAACACAAACGGATGTCCAGGACTGCTGCAGAAACTTGCCACTTATATAAAAAATAAATATTAGAACCAAAAATTGTGGAAGTCTTGATTTGCAGTTCCAGTTTACTTAATCGAATGCTGCACTCATAAATACCATTAAACATTTAAACAGCCTATTTAAAGTTAAATGGATGGTTTGGATCATGTTTCAGCACAAATGTGGGGCATTTAAAAGAGTTACCAAATTCTAACTGTCTGTATTTTATTTAATAAACCTTTAATAACCAAATTATTGTTCAGTTTCTCTTTATTACCTGCTGTGGTAAAGTTTCATACTTTTTAAACGCGTTGGTAACATTTTCGGTCTTGAACGTACACTCGAGTCGATGACAGCTTCCGGACAGAAAGCTGGACTTCAAAATAAAACACAAGAAAAACGAGAGAAAGGGGTTTAAATTATTTGCCGTTTTTAAACAGATTATAAACGAATTTTTTATATATGTATTTTTATGCATAAAAATGTCAACTACAATCCGTCAAAGAAACCAAATAATCCTGTTTTTTACTTTCATTACTTTGTTTTGATGAATTTAATGCTGCACGCAAAAGAATAGAGCGTATTTCTTTGGTTACATGAAACTAAAACCTACATAGATATATTCATAAAACTAAAACATTTACGTATTGTTCTAAATTCCCTGTTAAATTCACGTCTTTTTTCGGTTAACATAGCAAAATCCCTGCTTCTTCTTATTAATTCAACGTTAAACCATTTATTCTGAAAGTCCAAACAGGAAGTGTGGTGCAAGTAGCTTTTAGCTAATGTTATGCTACATGGTTGGTCTGTTTCTGCAGTCCAATAAACTTGGAATAAACAATAATTTTCCTTATTAGTGAGATAATTATTTGAAGAGAAGTTCTCGGGAACCTACGCGGCTTGTGTCGACGTTGAAGAACTTTGCGTTTTTAAAAGAAAACGTTTTGTTTTTCGGCATGTTTTGACCCTAAACTGCGGTAACAGGATGTCAAGTGAATTAAACCGACTTCCATCCGAGCGGCCACATGTAAGTAATATTTTTAAAACTTAAAAAAACAAGATATTAGATACTTTCTTGTCAGTTTGACTAGAATCTCTGTTTTCTAGCTTGCAGGCTGAAATAAAGACAGGGTGTCTTTTTGTTTAGTTTAGTTTTTGTGACAATATATGATGTAACATCAGCACACGTTCTGTTAAACTTGAACAAGTTATTGGTTTTTATGGTTATTTATCCTTGATTTATAGTAATAGAAACATTGCAGAATGGTGAGAAACTCCTAAAAACAACTTTCTGGTGCACAACCAGTAAAAATAAAATAAATGGTAGTGTTTTTTTTTAACAAATTGGGTCAAAAGACACCAACTGTTCCGGAGTTATGTAATCATTTGGTCCTTTAAACCAGGCTGAAGGTCACGTCTTCAGCTCTAAAACTTTAACATATTTGCCTGTCAGGTTAAAGTTGGAGTTATTTGTTTGTGTTTTTAGGTGATGTCTGTCTGAGGGGACAGAATGGACAAGTCCAGCCGACTGTGTCGACCCCAGAGGGTCAGTGAATCCTCCAAGGTTGGTGTGGTTTTTTTGTCTTATTTAAGCTCAAATTAAACTGCATTTACTTTACTTTAATGGAAGGCAAAACAAAGCGTCGAAACTCTGTGTTTGAGAGGCCACAAACAGAAAAAATCATAACTTTTGCTGTAAGAAATAAGATAAACAAACGCTTGATTACAAAATAACAACAATTTATTTAACTAAAGAGTTGTAGGATTATTTATTTTCTTGCTTTAAGTCTTCAGTAGAACTCGCAGGGTTTCAGAGCTTTGCTGAAAAAGGTATAACTGCTTTATTTTGGTGTAATTATTTTACAATAAGGAAGTAACCATGTGCATTCTCCTCTACACTCACTTCCTTTAACTCCTCTTTTGTAGTTCCAAGGAGCTCAATTTGCTGTGATAAATAAGATTTTGTGCGGCACGCTGTTATCCCAAACTGGCAGAGTTCAGTTAAAGATCTTTAAGTGGCCTGTCGATGTGTTTTTGGCAGATTTTCCACTCGGAGCACCTGGCTGTGGAGCTGCTGCAGGGCTTCAACGAGCAGCGGCAGCAGAACCGGTTCTGTGATGTGGTGCTGGTCGCTGACAACCAGCGAATCCCCGCTCACCGAGCCCTGCTGGCCATTTCCAGCCCCTATTTCCACGCTATGTTCACCTTGGGCATGAGGGAGGAGCATCAGCAGGAGGTGTGCAAGAAACAGGCCTGGGAATGTTGTTATTCTGTTTTACATCGGGAAGATTTTAGGCATTTATACCTGGGAATTTCAGAAACAGTGAAGGAATTCATTTGAAATTCCCCAAAACTAAAGTTTTGTAAGTGTTTTTTGGTTTATTTACATCACAGAAGCCAAGTGAATTGAACAAAATAACACTTAAAGTGGCTGAATGTGAAGTGTTCGAAGCGTTAGTCGTGAAACATCAAACTGTAAGAAGTTTGGAGACAGAGTTCTTGGCTTATTATCCCATCGTGTAGCTGACAGACCCGTGCCTTTCTGCAGGTGGAGCTGGTTGGGATGTCCTACGTCGGGCTGAAGGCTGTGGTGGACTTCCTCTACAGCGGAGAGCTGCCGTTAGATGGAGGAACCATCGACTGTGTGCTGGAAGCAGCTCACCTTCTGCAAGTAGGACACTGACTACCTGCTGAGCAGGTTGTGGGTTGAATGTGCAGATATTTCAGATTTGACGTATTCCTCATTAAAATAAAGCGACTGAGCACCTTTCACTCGATAGTGAAAGACTTTTTGACGATTTGAAGTAAAAATTTGTTCAAATATAAACATGAAGTCACAATAAAACACAACAAATATTTAGTTAAAATAAAAACGAGGTTCATATTTTCATTTATAAGTTATTTTACAAATTTTTTTAGTGTTACTTATGAAAAAGATTTATCTTTTAATAAACATTATAACAATAAAATAGTAAAAATATGGAAAAAGCCTGGATAGAAATGTATATTTTTGTAATAAAACAACTTGCTGAAAGTGAAAAAAAAGCTGTAATTATTGGTTGATGCTTCAGCTGGTTTACTGACAGTGTGTGGAACTATTTTATTTATGATCTTATTTCACTTTTCTCATAATTCTGCGATCCAGCAAGTCAGAGTCGGAAGTTTGTTGCTTTTTATTTTTAATATTTTAATTTATTAATGATTCAGTAACATCTTTTATTAGGTAACTGTGACAGCAGTTAAATATGTTGAAGATTTAGCTGAAAGTTTAGTTTAAGCTTAGCTTTATCATAACCCCTGACTGCATGCTGCTTGTTTAGATTATAAAGGTCAAAGGTGACATTTGCCTGATCGTATCTACGCACCGTTTGCAGCAGTGTCATTCTATTGTGACACTGTGTGCACCGTGCACGTCTTGGCAATACGGTGTGTCCCTAAAAATGAACAAACCGTACAACTTTAAGACAATAATGCAGCAAAAACCTGAGACAGGATCTAAGATGTGCTTCGTTCTTCAGCTGATTTTTTTACTGCATAACAAGTTTACAGTTAATGGCCTCATGAAAATCACCTTGTTGGTGCTGAAATACTTCATTTCTGTCTGTAATAACGTAGACAGATTCAGCAAAATAAATCATAACAACTTGTGTCTTTGTGACGAAGCTGCTGGCAGCAAAGTGCCTGAGATCAGATTCAAGACTGGTTCTTTGTTAAATCGTCTGTTAAATGTTGACAAAACACTGGTTCACCGCATGTGTTTAAGAGCCTTTCATGCCCGAATGATTCAGTTTAGTTAAAGGGCTTAGAAAACATCCATCCATCCATCCATCCATTCTCTTCCGCTTATCCGGGGTCGGGTCGCGGGGGCAGCAGCCTAAGCAGGGAGACCCAGACTTCCCTCTCCTCAGCCACTTGGGCCAGCTCCTCCAGGGGAATCCCAAGGCGTTCCCAGGCCAGCCGAGAAACAT
>NC_051440.1:20364967-20377328 GCF_001649575.2 Kryptolebias marmoratus | reverse complement strand
AAGCACACCACCCTCACTATAAACAGTGTTGGTGCTGCACTGCTTTCCCCTCCTGAGACGCCGTATGGTGGACCAGAATCGCCTCGAAGCCATACGGAAGTCTTTTTCCATGGCCTCTCCAAACTCCTCCCATGCCCGAGTTTTTGCCTCAGCGACCACCCGAGCCGCTAGAAAGAAAACATGTCATTAGAAAACATTATCTTTGAAAATGGTCTGGCACAAATAATAGACTGAGAATAAGTAGAAAAAGTTGCCAAAGCTCAAAGAAAGAAGAAATCCTGGAATAAATTTGCTTGAGATCACTTTAGAATATTACAGTGAAGCCTCACTCCTTGGAAGTAAAATATAAAGAAGTTTTAGGTGACTCAAAACGTTTGCACGCTTTCAGCTGTGGCGAGTGGTGGACTTCTGCTGCCAGTACCTGGAGCGGGAGGTGAACGAGGAGAACTACCTGTACCTTCAGGAGCTGGCTCAGCTCTACAGTCTGGAGCGGCTCGACAGATTCATCGACCACTTCATCCTCGCACGCTTCTCCACGCTGTCCTTCACGCCTGACTTTCTTCAAAACATTCCTTTGCACAAACTCACCTCCTACCTCTCCTGTGGCCGGGTAAGACCTCCGCGTCATTTATAGGTTAGCCATGATATAATGTTAGTCGTGTTTAACCAGGAAGCTGTCGGCGGTAATCCTCAGGTTCAGCATGACAGTGAGCAGGCTCTCCTGCAGGCCACCCTGCAGTGGCTCGGTCAGAACCCTGAGCGGACCTCCTACGCCAAGCAGCTGCTCTCCCACATTCGATTCCCTCTGATGCCGGCGGGGGACCTTGTGAGCCGAGTGCTCCCGGCGGTGCGAGCTCTGCTGCCCAAAGAATCCGGCTGTGAGGCCCTGGTAGAGGAGGCACTGGGGTACCACACCAAGCTGAGCGCTCAGCCGCTCCTCCAAACTGGCCGGACCATGCTGAGGGGGGGAGTGGAGCAGCTGCTGCTCATCGGAGGAGAGGTACAGATCGATGCTCTGATATTAAAGAGCTTTTTTTTCCTTGCAGACTTTATATAAAACCTTTGAAGTTTTGATTTGGAGCTCGGCGTCTCCCCTTCTCTTCGTGTGTCCAGGTGTTCGAGCGGGGGCAGGAGCTGAGCGCCACCGTTTGCTGGCTGGATAGTGAGACAGGAAGCTGGGAGCTGGAGACCGAGCTGCCAGCTCAGCGGAGCCACCACTGCTTGGCAGTGCTGGGGGGCTTCATTTTCGCTGCTGGTGGCAGCTCGTCGAGGGACTATGGAGGAGACGCTGCTTGTAACCTGCTGTACAGATACGACCCCCGCCACAATCAGTGGACCAAGGTGAAGGAAGATTCCTCTTATTCAGCTGTCGTTATCTGTTTAAGTGTTTATCTTCCTGATTTGTGACAGCGTGATGTTTTACAGGGAGCTCCAATGAACCAGCAGAGGGTGGACTTCTACCTGGGGGCTGTGGGAGACTGTCTGATCGCAGTAGGGGGGAGGAACAGCACCGGAGCGTTGTGCTCTGTGGAGGTTTATTATCCTGCAGAGGACTGCTGGTCCTACGGAGCACAGCTACCCAGGTAAGGAAACATTACAGCTGCGTCTGCTGCTTGTTTCTTTCTGTCCAGGCCTCGTACCCAATCATTCATTCCTTAAAGCCTCCTAAACTCAAGATAAACCACAGGTGACAGGTTTGCCATAAATTTATGTAGGTTTCCTGTTAAAGTTTTGAATTTGTATCACTCCTGTAGCTTGTTTTACTCTCTAGCTTATTATATCGTTCAGCTGAAACGTGTCGCCAGGTATTAACCAATTAACAATTAACCAACCTGTTAGTTTTGGCTTCATTGTTGCTTTGTAAAATTACTTATATACAAGGACCCATGTTGTAAACATCCTCTCACCAATGGTCCAGAAAGAAGTTCTGATCAGTGGAAAGCATCAAACAAACAAACCAACCTGTCATCTTAGAATTAGATAAAACAATCTCAGTTTGTTTGTTAATTCTGTCTTTTACAGATTCACTTACGGCCACGCCGGCACGGTCCACCAAGGCGTCGTCTACATCTCAGGCGGTCACGACTATCAGATCGGTCCGTACCGCCGGGACGTCCTGAGCTACGATCCGTCACGGGACGGTGAGGTTTGGGTGGAGCGCCAGCCCATGTCCCTCGCTCGAGGCTGGCACTGCATGGCCTCCCTCAACAACCTCATCTATGCAATCGGAGGCAGCGACGATCACGCGGACACCACGGAGCGCTTCGACATCCTGCAGGTGGAGTCCTACAGCCCGCAGGGCGGCCAGTGGACTCAGGTGGCCCCGCTGCTGCTGCCCAACAGCGAGGCGGGGCTGGCGGTCTGGGCAGGAAAGATTTATGTGCTCGGCGGCTACAGCTGGGAGAGCATGGCGTTCTCCAGAGTCACCCAAGTGTACGACCCTGATAAGGGGTCATGGTCCAGAGGGCCGGACCTGCCCAAACGCATTGCGGGGGCGTCAGCGTGCGTGTGCACCGTTAAACCCTCACCTCAGTCAGCTTCGCCAGAGAGAAGGAAAATGGGGCTGGTGGTGAATGGAAGACTACAGCCCACGTAGCAGTAAGGACGAAGACCTTTGACTTGAGAAAAAGCTCCTGATGCCCTCATTAGGGAACCAGGATTTTAGTGTCTCATCGTGGATTTAATCCTCTGCAGCAATAAGAGAATCAGCAGGCCTTTAAAAATCACTTTATACATGTTGGGTGACTAAAACAAAATAATGTGATGGATATTTTATGTTCTGCATGTACAGTTAGGTCATTTTTTTACTTTAGCAAAAGTATATTTTAATATTTTGGTGCTTGTACATTTTTTAAGGCGAGTTTAAAGGAAGTGAGCGCTCAGAGCTTTTTTTTTTTTTTTTTAATGGCATGTTGTGAACCTCATTTTACTGTAGAGCAGCTCAGAAAACAACAGGGCTGACCCAAACTTCAACTGTTACCATGGTAATCCATTTTTCAGATTGGCACTTTAATTATCATACAGTTTGAACGTCAACAAAAACCTCGAAACGACCAATAAAACAAAGAAAACTAAACCGACACATTCATTGTGTGCTAAAATCAAATTTAACAGCACTGGATTTGGGACAAGCTTACAAACATTCAAGCAACTTGTCAAATGCTGGATATTAAAGTGCAAAAAGGGGAGATTTTATATTTATATATTAAAAAAAAACAGTGACATTACAGCCAATTTGCAAAAAACAAGCTGAATGCTATCAAGTTAAATTATCGCCACAATTATCAAGCTGCATCCCAGCCTCCAGTTTGTTCTTCTGTGTCAAAGATTAAACCAAATAAAATATTCTGGAAAAGGTGTGAAATTCATGGTTTCTTTAAGTGCAACGTTGCAGTCTAACTACGTGTGTCGAGGTGAAGTAGATCTTTGTCTTTAGCTGCAAAAGCAGGCTCAGAACAACAACAAAAATACAAAACTTGTACAAATAAACATAAATTTGCTGAACCTGGACCAGCAGCGCCCTGAAAGACAAAAAGAGCAACAGAGAAACACGTCTGTTCCCGGTGACGTCTGCTGGATCCTTACTGGATGAAAACTTGACTTTTTATGGAACAAATGCTTGATTTATTAATTTATTTTATGTTTTTAAGGTAATCCAAGAGAACAGATTTGAACTCATCAGAGTAAACTGTTTTGTTAAACACCAAATAAAGTGTTTATTTGCTGTATAATGTAGTGTTAGGTTTGTTTTTTAATATAAACACATAAAATCATCATTTAAAAACAAAAGAGCTCACCGGTGTCCACGTGTTTGATAGTTTTTTGCGTTCACATTTAATTGGTTTTAGTAAACAGTGTGACGTTTTCCCGTTAGTCCATCCCGTTAGTTTTTTTTTTTCTTCTGACTCACTCAAAAGGGTAGTAGGGGTGAGACTTGATCCTGGAAAACAAAAACAACACCTGTGACTTAGGAAACCCTCAGCGCTGTATGAGAGAAACCCGCTTTGTGACGTACTCCTCAATGACGCAGGACTTCCAGCCTCGGTCCAGAGCTCTCAGAGCGTTCATGTCTTCATCAGAGAGGCTGAAGTCAAAGATCTGGACCCAGAACATTAAAACTTATCAGCAGCAGAACCTCAGAGGTCAGTTTCCTCTCCCTGCTAACACTCCTTTATGAATGTCAACATAAGGAAGTGTCTTTGGGAGAAACAGATTTGTGATTTTAAGTGTTTTTGTACAGCTGTACACATGAAGACTTTTCACCTTTGTGTTTTCGAGGATGTGATGAGGCTTCTCACTTTTAGGAATGACGGCAATTCCCTGCTGGATGTGATATCTGAGCAGCACCTGGGGGTGGGAGAGCCCAGTCACAAACAGGGAATCTGCACAGGAACGGTGCCTAACATCGGCTGACTGACCTGCGCGGGGCTGCGTTTGTGCTTTCTGGATATATCAGCAACAGTAGGGTCCTCCAGCAGCCTGTGGGGATCTGTGTCGCCTCTTATCCTGCAGCAGACAAAACAACCCAAGATCACAATGAAGAGTCGGGGAGGGATTTCTGAACCAACCGCAATGATGCAATGATGCAAAGTGACTCAAGATGTTTTTATAGGTAAAACAAAACTCAAAAAGCACCAACCGACCATAAAAATCACAAAGTAAACCTTAAATGGTTGCATAAAAACACAAAATACAAATGTAAAATGATAAACAGGCAAACAATAGATTCAAACATCCCAGAAAGGGACAAATCAAAACGTTTGTAAAGGAACACAAGATGCAAAACATTACAACTAAGACAAAAAGTTTAAAAAGTGCTGTTAGAGTTGTTTAATCTGAGCCTGAGGGACAATCCTTACAGGTCAGGGGGTCTTCCTGGAGAACCGAAGGGGCTGTAGGCCGTCAGCGCAATGTTTTTGGATTTACAGAAGTCGATCATATCCGTTTGGACCATGTAGGGATGAAGCTCCACCTGAGATTATAAATAATGAAAACATTTGTTACTGAAGCACATGTTACAGCCATGATGTGCTCAACACAAGACAGAGTCAACCTGTCACTCATCTTTATTCACTGAGCTTCAGAGGTAACGGAGTCAGAACCCGCCTCCATCAATTAACACATTTCTCTCTCTTTTTTTTAACATAACAATCGGTAAAATAAGCGTGTTCCTGAAGGGTGTGTGACCTGATTAACAGCCGGGGGAACTCTGCGCAGAGCCATGAGCCTCTCCAGCTGCAGGATGCTGAAGTTAGAAACACCGATATTCTTCACCTTCCCCGAGGACTGCAGGGCCTCCATGCCCTGCAAACAACAACAACAACAACAGTAAACATCTATTTATGGAGAAATTATTGAATCTGTCCTTAATCGGTGGGCTTTAGGTTGCCTTTTATGACCCCAAAAAAGTCAAATCAACCTTTGGTTTAAGTCAAATACATTTTGTTTGTTTTAGACGAGTGAATTTATTCTTTGGTAATTTTTTTGTATTCATACACTGTTTGTATCTGTACATTTTTGTTACATCTGGCATATTTATTGTTGTATATTCTTGTCAAATGCAAGTTTGTTTTGGTTTGTTTTTAATGTTTCATGTTTTATTTTGAAAAGATAAACAGAATCTGCACTGAATAAATAAAACTAACCATGTCAATGATCCTAAAATCATATTAACTTACAACTTCTTAAGACAAAAATGTTCAGACTTGAGTCCTTTTTATGTCTTCAGTTGGGTGGTTAATGTACAAAAGTTTTATTTTTCCATTTTTACTAATTTAAAACAGATCATTTTGAGGTTTTCTTACCCTCCAGACATCAACGTAGTCCACATCCGACGTCAGAATCTTTCCGTCTTGTTTTGGAAAAAGCTCATCCCCCTTTTTCTGTAAAATGTTAACGTTTAAAAACATCTTAAACACCTTTCCTCATTCTCACTGTTGCCTTTCGGTTTGCATTAATCTTTTATTTAAAGGATTAAACTTCAGATTGTTTCCTCACAGAAACAAACTTCCTAACATTGTCTCTCAGAATTAAAGTGAATGTTTATGATCTTTTTTCCCAGCTTGCAGTAAGAACCAGGTGAATACAGGGGATTAATTAAGGTGTTAATTTTGTCAGATCGTGTTGGTTACAAAACCTTCAGGCCGACAGGGAAATGCACAAGATAAAGATCCAGGTAGTCCAGCTGGAGATCCTTCAGGGACTTGTTGAGGCACAAAGGGATGTCCTCTGGATCGTGATGAGTGCACCACAGCTGTGAAGAAAAAGCAAAGGAACACGTCAGGAAGCACATGACGGCATAAATCCAAAACGTTCTTCCTCACCTTGCTGACAATAAACATGTCTTCACGCTGGATGATGCCCTGATCCATCTTGGAGCGCAGAGCTTTCCCGATGTCCACCTCGTTCCTGTAGCTGAAGGCGGTGTCGATGTGGCGGTAACCTGCTGCGATGGCCGCCTCCACCGCGCCCTGGACTGAGGTCCGCTGGGTGTGAGACTGAGATGACAGAGGGTCAGAGGAGTCAAAATACCAGGACATATTCAGCTTCTGTGTGATGAAACATGAAAACCTTTACGTGACAAATATTAGGTTGAGTTTGATGATGAAGATGAAGAGGAACTCTGGGGGAAAGGAGTAAAAGGTTGGATAAAAGCTGAAGTAGCTAAAGAGTAGCTAAAAGCAAAAAATGGCTACAAGCTACTTAAAAGTAGCAAATAGCTGGGCATAAGCTAAAAGTATCAAAAGTCTGGCTCAAAGCTAAACTAGGAAAAAAGAATGGTAGCTAAAATTAAAAAAGAAGACAAAAACTGTAAATATGCTGAAGCAGATTTCAAAGAGAACAATGTTGTTGAAGGAACTGAAGAGATCTGAATGTATTTCTTCTGAGGAAATATTTATGAAGGAGGGTAAATTATTTGGAGAAAAAAATAAGTTACAAAAACCAAAAATATCTACTGTCTGAGCTGAACGTTTTTGATATTTGCATGGTTAAAATTCCACAAAGCATGCTGAAGTGGTTAGTAAAAAAAACACAGAAAAATAAACAAAAACAGGATAACAATAAAATAAAAGAATCTGAAAACTGAAGAAGCTGGAGTCAGCTTCAGTTTGAGCAGGTTGACTGGCTGAACGGACACACATGATCAATACAGCCGTGTTTGTTGAACATGTTGACTCAAGCGGCTGAGATGCTAAAGGCGAATCCAACAGCAGGTTGGAGAGTGGAGGTTCAGCGACGTTCACGCGTTAAATCAGGAAAATCTTGACAAAAATCGTGACGTTTCACGCCGATGTGGCAGGTGCATCAGGGAGAATTTGCATCATAATTTACATCTTGTTATTTCTTTTCATTCTGAATGTGGGAAAACAAAAAGCTCAGAGCTGAATAACTGGTCCTGCAGAAACGTTCACACCCAGCCAAATAAATTAAATATACTGAATATATACAGCATACATTTCCCAGAGTTTGAATTATAGTTGTTTATATGTTAACTGGCAGGTTTGTGCTCCTCTGGGATAACAATACAGATAAGGTGGTCTTCAAAGTTAATGAAGGTCATAATTGTTGCATAACTAGTAAAAATTTATTTGTTTTAAAATACCCAAGTTGTTCTCCTCCTCTTCACTTCCTCTGCTTTGCTAACCTGATTAAGGAACAAACATCTACCAATCAGAGTTCAGATGCTGAAGTTTGTTTGAGTTGAATTATTTGAAGCCGTGCACAGTAACGTCAGTCTCACAAGAAAAAGATTCGGTTCATTTCCATCTGTTGTCCCAAGGCGGGACGCATGCAGTGTAAAAAAGAGATCAAAACAAGGATTAGTGCAGTTAAAACAACACTACCTCCTCACTCAGCACATATATTTACTCATAATAAACCATGCACGGCGACCAAAAAGCTTCATCTGCAACAAATCAGAAACTCATCCTATGAAAGGCATAAAAACAGAACTGCCACAGCTGAAGTGATGTCTGAATGAGCGTACCTTCCATGTCCCGAGGCCCAGAAGTGGCATCCGTGCGCCGTCGCTCAGCTGTACGTGCCTGACCACCGGCGTGTCCTCCATCAGGTACATTTTACACACGACAGAAGAGAGGAGAAAAAACAAACAAACAAGTGCAGCACAAACTGTCACAGGTTTCCTCTTCCTCTTTTTCCTCTTCGGCTCTTTCTGCTGTGTCAACGTCCTTCCTTTTTCCGTGCTGATCTGTCTGACTGTATCTCGTGTGTTTCTCTTCACCTTTGACTCACGATTCATGTGTTTCCCCTTCCTTATCTCCCAAGAAGTTATTTATTGGTTCAAAGTACTTTGCTTCCATTAAGTATTTATGAGTAAATACCAAGTGAGTACGGGCACGTCTCAAAGGTCACTTTTTCTCATATTGGCGGCAAAGCACACACACACCAGATGACTTGGCATGAAAACTGTGCTGTAATGTTGTCAGTTTAACATTAGATGGTAATGTTGTACCGTCAAACAACACTCGGTTAGTCCAACAACACTATCTGAGGTAAAACTCTGGCTTTAGGTCGGGTCGGCGCATCATAACAGCAGCTGATATTATTAACACCAGAAGCTACATTGTGCTGTTCATTGATCTGTCCAAAGCATTTGACTCCGTTGATCAGGAACCCACTGATATTGGTTTGATTAATGAGGCTTCAACGTGGTTTAAAAGCGATCTTTCTGCGTGTTTTCGCACTTGATTATGTGTCCGTTTTTAAAAGGAGTCCCCCAAGGCTCAAGTTTAGGTCCTGTTTTATTCTTCATTTTCATTAATGACACTGAGATGAGTTCGTCTACAGCAGAAGTGCTTTTTTTTTTTTTTGCATACTTTACTCAGTTGGCTCCACTTTGAGCCAGGCTGTGTGGCGTAAAGTTGGTGCTTAATGCAAATAAAACTAAAGTCATGTTGCTTTCCAGAAGTCACTCCCAGAACACAAACAACATTCACATTTCTGCCCTCTGGAGAGACCGCGTCTCCTACAAATATCCTACAAATATTTGTCTTTCTTTTAAAGTGGTTATTGAACATTAAGTTAAAAAGCTGAAGGTTAGTGTGGGTTTTTATTCTTGAAATAGGGCCTATTTTAATGTATCGATCAGGAAAAATGTTCTTGACTTTGGTGAGGTTATTTATATGCATGCCTTTTCTCCGCACTTCGTTGTTTAGATTCTGTATCATAGTTCTTTACGTTTCTTAACAAATTCACCATATATTACAAATCGTGCACTTTATAATCTGATTTCTTTGCCATTTTTTAGTCTCTGGAGGCAATAGCATTGGTATATTTTTATTTACAGAGCAGTACTGGGTAAACTTCACCTCCACCGAGGTTGTTTTCTGTAGAGTCTGTCTGTCTTTGGACAAGATTATTCAAAAAGTTATGAATTCTCATGAAATTTTCAGGAAACGTCAAACATGGTGCAAGGAACAAGAGCTTAAAATGTGGTGCTTAAATGGTCAAATGTTGCCAAGGAGGTTGTGTTTTTGGTCGTGCTTGTTTGTTTGCCTGTCTGTTACATAAAACTAAAAATTAAATGAAGTTTTAAGAAAATCTTGGGCTTGTCACAAAAAACAGTTGATTAAATTGTCCAGATTATGATCCAGATCACACCATTTTTTATTGACACTACAGCCTTCACGGAGGTTTGCGCTCCGAGTGTTTCTAGTCTTTTAACACTTTCAAAGACCTGTTAAAAGTCGACGTCCTCCAGTTGTCTCCTACGATTCTTTCTGAACTTTGTAGGTCAGCGTTCTCTTACTTTGCACTTTGGCCATGAATTAATCTTCAGACTAAGTTAAAGTTTAATGCTTTAGTCTCTTTGGAGGAGTTTAAAGCTCTGGTAAAGTTTTCTGTAACTGAAGAGTTTAGGTCCTGTTCTTAAGCTGGACTTTGTACTTGTTTTATGTTGATTATGACTTGTTTTATTTATAAATTAATTGTAATTTTTTAGTGTAACTGTAATATTGTGCAACCTTGAAAAAGAGATGTTATTCTCAGGGGACTTCCTGGTTAAATAAAGGGTAAAAATTTAATGGGGAAACATGCAATGTCTTAATAAAGAAAGTTTGAGAGCCAGTGTTACTTGACAATGTGCTTTTTTATTCCAGCGTAAAGAAGCTGAGCTTTCTGTCAGATATGACTGCTCTATAGGCTACAAGCTTCCAGTAATCATGCTGAGCTCTTTTTCTCCTCCGACATCTGCAACGGCAAAACGCTTCGTAAAAATCAAAAGGAGAGGATTGTACGCTGTTAATAAAAACCAGTAACATACATGTCTGCTCCCTCAGCGTGTCTGGGAGCAGAGTGAAGTTGGGCAGGTGCTGGTTCTGCTCGTCTCCCTCACTGATGGCCTTGATGAGCAGGTTCTGAATATTTTCTGTCAGGATAACTGAAGGCAGGAGGCAGCATTGTCAGAGGTGAGGAGCGTACAAACCGGCAGTTTCAGAAGGTTGAGATGATTCCACTCACCAACGCAGTCGGCGATGTTGTGAGAAGTGACTTCAGGAGGTTCTCTGAAAGCCTTTAAACAGTGACTGACGGCAGCTGTCAGCTCATCCAGAGTCCTTTTAGCAACCTGGTTCTGCTCATCCAGAGACTCTGCCAAATGTATGTTGTTCTCCAACTCAGTCTGAAACAAAAAGTCACACAGAATCCATAAAATATATCTGCTGAGGTGGATACAAGAGATCCACAAACAACCTGTTTTATTGTGTTTTAGCTCAGATGCAGATGTCCCAGTTGTTTTTGAGGGCATTTTGATTTTGATTTATTTCAAAAAATGAATAAAGGTCAGCTATTTAGTAGGCAAATTTTAAACGGGGCCCATCTAAAGCAGGGGTAGGCAACCCTGGTCCTGGAGGGCCACTATCCTGCATGTTTTCCTTGTTTCTCTGCTCCAACACTCCTGATTTGAATCAATGGCTGATTAACAGGCTTCTGCAGAACATGAAGAGGTGATTTAACCTCTGAATCAGGTGTGTTGGATCAGGGAAACAAGGAAAACATGCAGGATAGTGACACTCGTGGACCAGGATTGAAGACCCCAGATCTGAACACTCCTCGCCTCCAACCTTCAGGCGCTCACAACACAACACAGTTAACTTTGCACATTCTGGATTACAGTAATAACAACTGAATTAAATCTATTTTAAGCTGTTTAAATGTGACACTTTCCATAGTTTTGTTGTTGCATTAACTCATAACCTTCATTTAGCCACAAAAATCTCCAGAAAATTTAAAATTAGCCCAAATCTGTTACTTAACTTTACTCTTTCAACAACTCAAAATATGCAGAAACAAAGTCCATAAATCTAAATTTTGTCTGCTGCCACCATTTACTGTTATTGTTATTTGTGCAAAAGGGTCAAAAGGTGTCAACCCATCTGTCTCAACCCACTCCTCCCCAAAAAAAGAGCAGCATGAGAGTCTTCACAGCTCAGATACCTCCAGATCTTTGAGCTGGATGGTATTCAGCTCATTGTGTCCTTTAGCTTCCTGCTCCAACATCAAGATGTCACTCTGCAGAAGAAATGCATAAACAATTAAAACAAACTGTCACTGAAATGACTGCCAGTCCGTCGAGAGGACGCATGCATACCTGCATCCTGTGGATGCGGTTCTCCAGCATGTTTCCTTTGTTTTTTAACTCAGTGATTTTGTTCATCAGACTGAAGTTCTCCTCTTTGTTCTGGGAGAACGTGAGGCAGATCTGGCTCGGGTCGCTCCTTCCAGCAGCGTCCAACATTTCACTGAAGCTCTGCTTGTCTGCTTCCTGCTGCTCCTCGCTCTCTGCGTAAGAAACACACATTTAACCCCTTTCTATGTATGGGAGTCATTCTGATTGGGTTTTATGATGCTTTAAAGGAATTTATGCTTCAGTTATAAGGTGGACCTCCTCCAGACCAGCTGGTATTTGTATTAAATGGTTTTAAAGTGATCATTTCAGGGTTCACTTTTAACACTCTTAAGATAAAAATTCACGTTTTCTCCATACAGTCCATATTTTTGTTGCACAGCTTTCCTGTCTGTGGGTTGCAAACGGAAAAATGTTGATTTTTGATTTTAAAAAACTGTTTATTGCACTAATAATAAATAATAACAAACATAATGTTCAGCACATGTATTCTCTTATAACCTGTCACTAGGGATGGGCAGATGAAGCCTCATTGGGTGTATGGCACATTTCCCAAACTGTGTCGACACTGTGTTGAAACTGTGTTGCTGTATCACTCAATGGCGACATCTGCTGGATTTAAAAAGTAATTGCAGGCAACTTCAATAAAGACTGGAAACAGACTGAACAAGGTTCATTCACACATTCTTATTTAGAAACATCAGCTGCGTTAACATC
>NC_051440.1:20335413-20364724 GCF_001649575.2 Kryptolebias marmoratus | reverse complement strand
CTATCTCCATCCAACAAAACCCACAAACGTGTCGATACATTTTCTGTTTATAAATACAATTTGGCGCATTCACAACCAAACGACACAGGAACTGTATTGGTCACGTGGTTTTCATTAAAGAGATACGCGCACCGACACGGGGCTTCGCCTTGGTTTCCTCGGCACATGCGCCGAGGTTTCAGTGTCGTCAGACCCATCACTACCTGTCACCACTTCAGAAGAAATCTGTTGTTTTTTGATTGTTTTTGTCTTTTTTTAAATTTTAAAACCGAACCATTTATACAGTTTTACGTAACAGGCAGCATTATGGCATTTGTATTGTATTTTCTTATGCATGTTTTTTATTTAATTATGCTTTCATAGATTTATTGAATCTCTTTATGTTAGCACAGATAAATTTTCTTTAGATTTTAAACTGTGTCCATAAAAAAAGCTATAATCAGCCTAATTAAATTATAGATAAGTGGGATTATTACAAATAAAACCATAGCTTGGACAGCAGACTGTTATGATTATAAAACTATAACAAGTTAATTTTTTACTTGTTCTCTTTGTGTTTTTGTGTGGCACTTGAGGAACAATTTCTTGAAGCTTCTTCTCGATGAAAGTCTGCAGTTTGACCTCATGTTCGATGTCGATATGCAGCTGCGTCTTTTTCTTGCTGAACTGGGATCTCTCCTCGTCGAGGCTTTCCTTCAGCTGCGTCATCTGGGTTTCAGCTTTTACCCTTAAAGACGACAGAAACATCTGTCAGATGTCACGGATCAGGCAGCAGAGCTCTCACCAACGAATGTGAGAGTTTACCTGTGATTCAAAGCGGAAGTGATGGCAGACTGAAGTTCAGCCATCGTGTTTCGCTGCACAGCCAGCTGTCTGTCGAGTTTCCGCTGAATGTTTCGTCCCGTGTCTCTGACTTTCAGCAGGTGAGCAATCCGTTTGTGGGAAGCCATGTTCCTGTGCATCATGTCACCAAACCTTTTGGTTTCCTGAAAAAACACAAGGAAATAACTCTGAGGTTCAAACTTCTGACGAGCCGTAGCTGCAGTCCTGACATGAGTTTTAGAGGGTTTGACCCTGAATCAGTTTAAATCTAGAAGATGAAACACTTCGATTTTCTCAGGTCTTTTGAAAATAAAAAACATGATGTAACAGAAACACAAGCTTTGGTTGGAAATTTCTAAAGTGCCCTAATTAACATAAAGTATCAAACTATTAGTTTTATTATCTCATCCATTCATTAAAGCTATCCTGCTTTTGTCCAAAAAGCTTTGATGTCATAAATACTTGTTTTCTCAAGCACAACTCTTTTTTTCAGTAAAGTCACAATTACACAATTTAAGAATCACAAAATGCTGTTTCTTTGTTGTTTTTCCTGAAGAGAGATGTTTTTAAAACACAAACAGGTTAAACTGGTGAGGTTTTTTTTAAAAAAACAAGGTTGCTTTAAACGTTTCAGATTCAGAACGTGAACAAATACTGTTTGTCAGAACCAATTTATTATTGAGTTTTATTTAATTTGATTTTACAAACTAAAACTTCTGGGTTAAAGCTGTTGGGTTGATTTGACCCAAGATGTAAAAAGTAAAGCCAAGATGGTAAAACAACTTGTAAGAAGAGGTTTAACCTTGTTGGATTTGTCAGTTCCTTTGGGTTTGGGTTCCTAAATTAACTTTAGTTGGTGCTAACAGCTGTTAGCATCAGCTAGCTAGCACCAAATGTTGTGCTGTTCTTTTATAACTCAAGTTTTTAATACCTCTAACTCAATAAATTAATCATTTTAACCAAATTTTTTGGCAGAAACCCCAAACCTCGTACACCGAATCGAACTGATAACCCAACCCTGCTGAGTTAAAACCACCCAGGTTCAGCTCGGTCCAAATTAGACCCAGTTCTGGGTTACAAACTGTTTTTATGCAGTGCATGGTTTGTCCAGAAGACTTTTTGGAGATAAAAGTAGAGAAATAACTTTTGGTCTGCAGCAACCTAACCATTCTGGGTTCTCAATATAAACACCACCTTCTTGGAACAAAAGGATTTTTATTTCTCAGTTATAAATAACACCACACTATAGAAAACAGACTTGTCATTTCAAGTCCTTCATTTTTATTTACCTTTTCGAGATTGTTTGACCGGAGCCTCTCTTTGCGTCTGAAGTCTTTCTCTTGGTGCTGGACGAAGCCATCTGGGACCATCAAGTCCTCCTGAATCCTTTTTTCTGCCGCAGTTATCTAAAACCAAGGAGGAATGGTTATTTATTACTCAGAATGAAGTATTTAATTGCTGTTTAAGAGGGTTGCAGTTGTGTACAGTGCACATTTATCAGTTTACACAATGAAACAGTGACAGATAAACCTTTCTCAGCATTTCTTGAAAGGTTGATGCTATTAAAATTTAAAGATTAAGCTGCAAAAAAGCATGAAAACACAAATAAATACAGACATGTTTTAACTTATATAAATGTAATCATTTAGGAGGCAACCAGATGTTAAATTAGTCTGAAAAGCATCCAGCTGATCCAAAAACCAATAAAATGATCTGATGAGGCCTTGAAAGGAGTTTTTCCTGCTCTTCGTCGGTCTGATTTACCTCCTTCTCCAGACGCACGAGTTCATCCTTCTGCTGGCAGATAAGCTGCTTGTATCGCTTGTTTTCCTCCAGCAGTTTCACAAATTCCTCCTTAAGGTTTTTGGTTGCCATTTTGGGCCACAAATTCAGATTAGTCTGCAAGTCTGTAAGCTAGTTTTTTGAACGATTTTGACGATAAACTAAAACAAAAAAAAAAAAAAACAATCTTTTAGAATGTTTATGTTTGAAACAGAGAAACCGAACAGTTTGAGTTACATAACATAAATGCCTTTAAAACTAACATAAAACTTCTGTTTTATGTTAACATTCTTACCAATAAGTCAAAGTTATTATCTCCTAAATGTCAAATTTCAAGAATCCCAGGACTCAAATGAAAAGGACCGTGCTGTATTCTGGATTAAATAGAAAATTATGACATTTTATCGGAAGAAAATAAAAAGTACTTGATCTGAAATGTCTCCTTGACTGAAATTAACACAAAGTCCTGCCAAAAACACAATAATGCAGAAAGAAGAACCAAGTGAAGGTCAGACACTTGGAGCTAAACAGCATAAAGCATAAAGATCAGTTAACGCCAGCAGCGTCATTGTTTTATTAGGTACCGTACCGCTTTAGATAGATAACTATGAACACAATTGCTGTACAAAACACTGTGTGTGAAATACAAACAGGAAATATACATGCAAAACAATATACAGGGAAAGTTCGGATAAAGAACATGAACATGCAGCCTGAAACAAGCAAAAGAAGCAGAAGAGGATGAAAAACATCCGTCTGAAGTGGGACCAGAGGGTAAACAACAGGTTTTATTTTGTAAAGAGATGTGATTTATGCTCAGTTCTTTTCAAAGACTTACACTAATTATATAAATATACAAACACAAGAAGAAAGGGATATAAGTTGCCTGTAAAAAATATAAATATTAGGTCATCACCAAAAGTTTCACCATCAGAAACATGGCTAGGAGGCTGCTGTTGTCATGCCGATGACAGTATCCACGAGAGTTTCGATGTCAGATTTCTAAACGTTTTATTTCATAATGTGGTGAGTGAGATTTCAGAGCTGAGGTTTGGGATCAGATGATGGTCGTCCCGCGGGTTCAGCTCAGCTGCATCACTGGTCCAGGTCATTGCTGTCGCGGTGGACGGGCCGGTAGTGACACCGGCAGAACTCCCTGATCCGGGCGCAGGCCTCCACCATCATCCTCTCCGGAACCGTCACCACGATGCGGAAGAAGTTGGGGTACTCAAACGCCTGTCAGTTGTCAAAACAGACACTTTAATTTCCCCAGTTTCACTTTGAAAGGCGCAGACGTGAGCAGTTAAAGATAAATTAACGACTTCTTACTGAAGCAGGCAGACAGAAGACGGACTGTTCAGTCACCAGCCGCTCGGTGAAGTCCACATCGTTTTTAAAATCCGGGAAGTGCTTCATTTCAATCCCAACCTGGAATAATGTGCAGAAATTCAGGTTTGAATCATTATTCCATAAACCTTCCATTTTAAAACATTCATTCACCATCAGAGCTACAATGTCCTCTACAAACAGCAAATGAAAAATCACATTTTATTGTTTTTTGTAACAGTTTTGACTTGATTAGCATTTTTCATGAGGCATTTTAAAAGCCGTCTCCTCAGTGAATAGGTTTGAATGTGTCTCAGAAAGACAGATTAATGTTTCTTAGGGGACCTAATGCTTACACAGAACAAGAAAACTTTGAGTAAAATCCGTGGGGAGCCTTCTTAACCTGAACGTCATCGTAATAATAAACATTTAATGCCCACTTTAAATCAAATGTCAGTAGTTTGTACTGACCATGAGGTACATGGCTCCTGAAGGCATGACGGGCGTCAGACCGGGGACTGTGGACAGCTCGCCGAAGCAAATCTCTGAGTTCGACTGAGGAGAAAAATAAAATAAAATGAATCTATTAGTCAGAATAATGATAAACAAACTAGAGAAGCTGCATTTCCTGCAAAGTCCTGAATGACTTTGGTGAAACTGGTTGAAGGAGGAATCAATAACTGAATTGTTCAAGTTAAAAACAGCAGAACAGAAGGTAAAGTTAGCAAAACAGCAGCTAAAAGCTAAAACTAGCAGAACAAGTCAATGAAATTCAAAAACACTTAATTTCTCCTTGACGGACAAATAAAAAGCTCAGAGAGGAGCAGAATAGGTACAATGAGCAGAAAAGTGGCTAAAAGCTAAAAAAATAAAACAAGCAGAACAGAAGCTAAAAGTTAAGTGCAGCAAAACCATAGCTAAAAGCTAAAATTAGCAAGATAAAAGGAGCTTAACTCCAACGCTTTTAGATAAAATAGAGAGAACAAAGTTTTTCTATATGTAAAATATTTGTAAATAAAGTTAAATGTTTTCAAAAATGTAAAAGTTACAAAAACCTGAAATCACAGCACCGATCACCCGAACGAGCCGAATGTTTTGATACAAGTGGCTAAAACAGCACAAAGTATGCAGTTAGACTTTCAAACAGGAAAACGTTTGTGTGATAAATGACTCAGAATTCACACAAAAGGATTCACAGTTTGTAGAAGACAACTAACTAAACAAGTTTTGCATTTTCTTGTTTGTTTTGTTCAGTAATTAATGTTGAACTTTTTAACAAAGGAATGAGTTTTACGTGCAAACAAGAACAAGTGGAGAAAAACAAAGCTGTGAATGCTTTCTGAGCCGAAAGGCTTCGAAAAACAGCAGGAAACCGATATTTACCTGTAATCAGGCCTGGTTCTCTAAAAAAAACCTTCTAATTTCATCCATCTTTAATAATAAACTACGCATCATTGAGACTTCAAGGCCACAAACTGACCAGAGCTTCATTCGCAGAGAAAATAATCGTCTTTTTTTACATAATTACTGACACAAATGGCCTGGTATTGTTCCTCAAGTTAAAATGTTTTATCTTTAAAGCTTAAATAACTGCCTCTGTGAGCTAACCGATTAAAAGTATGAGCAAAATAAAGAACCACATCAGCTCACAGATGTGCAGAAAATAACATTCCTGGTTTTCGTCCGATTGGGTGATTAAAAGCCAGGCAGATGCAGGAAGAACCTCAGTAAATGTAAAATAAACCTCCTGTGAAGGTTCCCCTGCAGTACCTTCAGGAAGCTGACGGTGTTGCTGTAGAAGCTCTGAGGCGTGTTGTTCAGGATGCTCTCCAGCGCTCCCTGGACGATGGTGCAGGCTCCCAGGATACGCTGGCTCAGTTTCACCAGACCCTGTCGGATCTGAAACACAACAGGGAACTGAACGTACTGCAGCATCAACCGCAGTTTAAAACATGTTTGTCTGTTAAATGAGGCGGACACAGATGCTGCGAATGGATTTTATGTTTCTGCTGCCACATCATGTTTGTGGTCTTTGTAACCAAATTATTGAACAAATTGTAACTATTTCTTTGTATTTTTACTTTTGCACAAAGATAAATCAATCCAGAATATCTGAAATAACTGAGGGACATTTTTCACCCAGTTGTCTGGTCTAATTAAGGCCAAAACAAGACTTTTAAATTGCTTGCAGCTTTTGGAAGTCATATTTTGAATACATGAAGTAAAGGACAGTATTTGTATTAAATGCATCCCCAGATGCACCAGCATCATGTTACTGAGACAACAAAACAACTAAATCTGAATCTAAACTCAAAACGCTGCTGCAGTTTAACAAGTCAGGTTAATAATGATTAATGTGCTTTATTTATTTTAAACCTTATTTTTATTCACTGCACACCACCTCTGGATGCTAACATTTTGACATTATCCTACAAAGCTGCTGAGTTAAATACCTCAGATCCAAATATTTCATTCCTGTCATGGATGAGGATCCATCCCATCCTCCATCCGGGGACCAGCCAGCGTTTCGCCAGGCCGCCGCAGGAAACGACGGGAACGTCACTGCTGAGGGAAGCCAAGGAAGGACTGTTGCATCCTGGGAAAACCTGCAGACAAGAGAACAAAACGTGACCCCGAAGGTAAAACAAAGAGGAACAAAAACCTTCTTCAGCTTGTTTTCACCATGACAGCCTCAATGCATCCACTTCTTTGATAAATGTTTAAACAATACTGAGTTTTATTGTTTTATTTTAGAATATTACTATATATTTTTAGTTTTTCTCTGGTTCTCATAAAAAAGATGTGAGTGGTTTAGGTTACAGTAGATCATTGTGGTTTAGCAGAAAATATCTGTCATTGTTTTGCTGTGATTTTTTTTTTAATCAAAAAATTCAACTAAATATTTATGCTGGTTTCATGTTGCTAAGTCACTTAAAAAATATTGCATTTTGACAGATTTAACTATTCTAATGAACATCCAACATGTGAAAATAACATTTCATATTACCAAAAAACTAGATTAATTTAGTAAACAAAAGTATTAAGTGGTAATATATTTATACCTAAATTCATAAAACATAACAGATGCATGAAACATAACTGTAAAAACTGAATTTTTTTAATTAAATTACTAAGTTATTTTAATCAGGCTTATTTATCCTAAAATTTGGTCCATTCAGTGAGTTTATTAGCAGCTGAAAATAAAAAAAACTACGTCTCTAAAAATGAAAACAACTGAATTAAAGATTAAAAAGCCATAGTTTATTATTACAATCAGCCCTGTTCACATTTCATGCTATTCCTTTTGTAAAACTGATGCAACTTTAAGCCAAGTTTCTTAAACAAAAGGAGTATTTGTTTATTTTTTTGCATCAATAGCAAAATGGTGTATATTTTATCATTCAGTATTAAAGCAACTTTACCATCTGAGACATTTTAATTCATGAAGAAAAGCACAACTTTGTGTCAAAAATATGCAAATGTATGTTCATGGGTTCATCTATTCACTAACGTTTTACATTTTAGTTCACTCAGGGCGCTTTGAAACCTAATTACAAAAAATTAACTTCAAAATAAAGAATCAGTAGAGCTTTTATTGAGCTTTTAATTCAGATCTTGCTTGCTTGTTCTCAGATCTGAACAGTTGCTTTGTAACTTAAAGTTCAAGTCTTGTTACGTAACATTCAGTCTGAAGAAGGAAGAAAAAAAAGAAACAAAAAAGGGTGAAAAATGCGTATAGCGTGAGAGGATGTAGTTACCACAGAATGCTTCGACCAAAAAGCTGCTTTTCATTAAAGCTGTGACGCGTGGCGAGACACTGCCCCTCGTCTTATTGGCCAAACTGAGGCGAGTGACGTAACAGCAAATAACAGATTCAATCTAATTGTATGGCTGAGTAATTTAAAGCATTTTTATTATTTGTAGCTCTTTTTGTAAAAGAGTTGTTTCAGTGAAACAGGAGCAGCATTTGAAGCGTTCATGAGGCAAAACGACTCACTTTAAAGTTCGTCTGTCTGCATCTGAAGGCCCCAAAAAGGGCAAACATACATAAAAAAGCATATTTCTTTCTGAAGAACCAACAGCAGAGTCAAAAGAGTTCAAATATTAATCTGAGGGAACCTGCAACCCAGAGCTTTGAATACTGGAGCCGTAAAATAAAGAGCTGATCGTCCAGTCCTCCCAGTTTCTTCTTTGAAACCAGACGTCTGCATTAACTGCAAACACATGCAGCCTAAAGAAGCACAGGCATGCTGGTCTGTTTGTGTTTAATGGTGGGCTGGTCAGATGAGGTAAACTCACAGCTGCTGGGTAAACTCATACTTTTGCCTGAAACCCAAACCCTGATGGTGCTTTTCACAGCCCGGGTCTTATAAGAACACAGACAAGCCCTAAAACTACGGATCCGCCCCACATTTCTTTACAGTTTGACTCAAAAGAGCTGCAGTTTCTTTTAATCAAAGACCCGACACAGGACCTCCAGCGGATCAGCAGCTCGTTGGGAATTACCTTGTTGGTCCTGAAATACGCTCTCATGTCCGTCAACTGGAGTCATCTTTGCTATTTTATGCAGAATCAAATCTAGTGCTAACATCCCCCGTGCAGCCCATACATGCATCGTTATTAATAAAGAGATTTTAAATGCATTAAGTTTTATGGTATTTGTGCCAGCTCAAACTACAGAGTACTTCAGTATCCTTATCTGCCCTTTTTATTGGGTGGAAAACATGCAACCTGCCTCCTCTTTGTTCATGTTCGCAGGAACTTAAACTACTCCAGATGTTCCAGAGTTGAAACTGATGCCACTTTCACACTCAACCCTTAAAATGCCAGAACAGTTTTCCTGTCGCCACCACAGCCTGGAAGCTCAATGTCAGAACGACTGGTTAATTAAACAGATTATCTTCTCCGCTATCGCTGCTCACATCCTCTGTTTGCCCTTGCTGACCTCTTTGGCTCCAGCTCATCCAACGCTCGGCCCTGTAATCCCCTCCGTGCTGATTTTGGGGGTTGTGAACCCACCATCCACAGCCAGGGTGAATGCCACCAAATAAAACACAACCTCTGCTCTCGTCACGGAGAAAAATGTGCCTCGTTGGTGTGACACCGAGCCAAGCCAACCTGTACTGAGACGTGATTTATCGTGCTCACCATATCACTGTAGATTTCATCTGCCAGGACGGGAACACAGTGTTTGGAAGCCACTGGGGGAAAGAAAGAGAACTATAACAAATGTTTTTATCTGACAGACTCTTGGTCAGGTTTTTGCAGAGTGGGTCAGAAGTGTCAGAAGTGCAGCTAACCTTTCAGGATCTTCTGCAGATGCTCCTTGCTGAAGACGGAGCCACACGGGTTGGACGGGTTCGTCACAATCAGACAGGATGTCCTTTCATCGATGAGGCTCTCCATCTGCTGCAGGTCGATCTCCCACGACTTCTCTGGCTGCAAAACGAAACCGTGAGGATGTGGTGAAAAATAAACATGTCCTGATGATACTTGATTACAGATTTCTGCTTTGTGCTCAACTTTTTCCCCCGGCTTTACCAACTTTACTTTTTTTTTACCACAAACCACCGATCAGTCAACTGACAGAATGGTTTCCACTTGATTTTCTTTGAGTGCACGTATTTAAAAATTCATTTTCACATCGTCCTTTTATCAGCGGCTTTATTTACCTGTTGACTCCCTCATACCTGAAACTGTTTCATGCAAACCCAGGAAAAAAAAAGAAAAGCTCTAAACGTTCAAATAAATAAAACAAAAATGATAACAGGTAATAAAAATGCTTTTTATTGTTGATTGTTTCCAGCAATCAGATTAATAATCATTACAAATAAACAACAAACATAAAATAAGCCAATAAATGGTTGTTAAAAGCAGAAATAAGCAAACACATTGACTCGTATATGTTAAGTTTTTGCAGTATGTTATATATTGCAGCTGCTCCTCTATTAAACAGTGCAGGAAGTTATTCCCCTTTAAGCTTTAAAGAAACTTTATTCTGCCAAACATGGTGGCCCTGAACGGGTAATCTGCAGAAATGAGTATTTTTTTATACAAAGGCCTGAACCAGACCTTCTGCTTACCAATAAGTTGTAAAGTTTGACCTCGATGCCCATGGAAACAGCCAGAGTTTTATATAAGGAGAAACCTGGGCAGGGAACCAGAATGTTGTCCCCAGGGTTGCACAAGACGCTGATAGCCAGTTCAATGGCCTGACTGCAGCCGCTGGTCAAAACCACGTCCTGGAACAGAGTGAAAGCATCGAAGCTTTTGTTTGTTTTGGCAGGAATAACCTCATTTTGGTGCAAAGACGTGCAAGTTGCACAAACTGTTCAACTCTGTCCAAAAGACGCGTTAGTAGAAGAGCGAGCACCTCTGCCTCCAGCGGAGCTTCGGGGCAGCTGTAGAAGTTGGCCACCGCCTGTCGACTCTTCAGGTAACCTACAGGTGAACAGAAAGAGGAGAAACAAGTGGCTGCAACAAACCGTGCATCTTTGGATTCATTCTCTTCGTCATTGAGCGCGACTCACCCACAGAAGGAGCGTAGCCGTTGTATTTCTGGGAGTCTATGGCGTCTTTTATGGCCTGAAGAACAGCATCGTCTGTGGGCAGGTTTCCGAACACAGTGGGGTCGCCTGAAAAGCAAATTTGAAAGTCAGAGCAGGAAAAACAAATTCACAAAGTATGGAGCAAAGCACGAGCACGTAAATGTGTGATAAAGTGTACGCCAAATGTTTAAACACTCAATTATTCAAAGATACAAAAAATCTTGTATTCTTATCATTTTCTACCAGGTCATGTTATTTATTATTTGTATGAATATAGGGAGCTCAAAATCCACATCTGATGCAGGACAACAAAGTACATCCAGTCAAACCATCAGGAAGCTCCCCACCTATGGAAAGTGCGATCATGGGTTTGTCTGGGTTCGGGGTGAGTTTCATCCCGTCCACGATGGCCCTGATGGGGTTGAGCGTGTTGTTGGCCATCTCTGAGGCCTTCACCTCCCACCTCTGCCTGCGGCTCTTGGCCTTGGCCGGATACAAGCTGCCATTCACATTGACGTGGTGCATCCCGCTCCCGGGCACCCCCTTCCCGGGGACCCCTGTCCCGCTCAGGGGTTTTGGTTGGACCGCCGTTTTGCCGTGGACTCCAGCGCCGTTCATCTGAAGCAGGTAAGCCTTGCTGTCCATCCTGGAGCTGACAGTGCAGGATGATGGAGACAAGATGCATCAGCAACAAAACGTATCCAGTCAAGTTTAACCTTGTTTATGGCAATAACACAGTTTAAAGATTCTTTATACAGAGTTACAACCAGAAGACAGGCTTCTCTTTATCTGCAATAATCCAGAAACAAACCAATAAAAGAATAGAACGACTCTGAAAGAGACCAATAAGGTTTTACTTTAAGGAGGTTAATGTCTGTGCCGTGTTTTTATTCTAAAAGCAGTGGGAATTTTGTCACTTTTAACCTCCTATAGGACGTAGTGTCGTCACATTTTGCTTAGCATTCCTTGATTCACATCAGGTCCCAATCAGCCCAAACAGCAAAGAGAAATTTAAAATCCACACCATGCAAGAGTTCAGGACTTAGGAGGAAAACTGCAGTAAAAATAAAAAAAACTGAATAAAGAGGCCAAAATTTTATAATAAAATCCCCCAATCAGAGCTTTAGACTTATGATTTTGGACAATGGTTTTAATTTCTGTCAGATTTCTTCTCAGAAGTGTCACAAAAAGGAAGTTAAGCTTTAAAAAGCAATATAAATACAAGCGTCCTAATCAATAAAGTTCAGAAAACAGATTAATGTGAACCTCAGCTGTTTAACAAACACAGTAAAAGTCTCTCAAACAACTTTTTAATCATCAAGCAGCTCCAGGTTTTTTTTCATTAATTCATCTTCCTTCAGATAATTAAAATAATGACATTTTAAGTGTTGTTACCTCCTGAATTGTTCAACTCAAAGTTTCCAAAAAGAATCCAGCACAGGTTAATGTTCAGATGGGACGTATGGGATGTATTTATAGAGATATTCAATGGGAAGATGTCCGATTATGGGGGTAGAGCCCTGCCTAAGTTTCCATTGGTGGAGGCTGGAGGTTGTGTCCCTACACCCCTTTTACATCACTCATCACAGCCGCTGTGGGTGTGCGGGTCTGGGAGGCGGGAGGGGTCCGGTTTTCACGCAGCGCTCGGCTCGTGGCTCCTGTGGGGCGCGTCACTGGCGTCAGGATCAGAGTGAAAACAGGAAAACATCCACCTGAGTGACGTCTCTGTTTTATTTTACAGAGTTTACAGTCAAAAACTAAACAAAACTAACCTCAGAATATAGTATTTATGATAAGAAATGATGACATCCAGCAATAACAATAAAAAAAAATCTTTAAGTTCTTCCAGTAACTCCTCCTGCCTCAGATAAGACATCATCTGCATCCCTCCAACCATCTAAGAAGCACATCATAAGAACAATTTAATCAAATTATTTTAAATCTGACTTTTAGGATATTTTTAGGATGACATAGAAACTGTTTTTCTTCCCTAAATCACCAGATATCAACTTTCAGTGCTCAAATCTGCCTAAAAATGAACTCTTTTAAAGTCATTTGTTTGCTTCACTGCTGAGTTTTATATTTTATTTAACTGATAAGAGAAACTTCCAGGGGTTGTTTTTATTCTTTAACTCCTCTGCTGACCGTGGCGCTCGATGATATGACCTCCAGATGTTGTGTAATATTTGACACAGATGTGTTTCTGGTGGATTACTGCAACAAAACAGAAATATACAAACTTGAGGAAAAATAAATATTTGTGGATCTCTTTTTTTTCCAGAGGTGCTGCAATAATCTCCATTTTCTGCTTTTTGTAATCTTCAGTGTTTTTTTCCATCTTAAAAAAAACATATCTTTCCATAGATTAAAAAAAACTGATACAGATTAGATTTGATGGGATACTCAAGAATTCGTGTTATTAGGAAATTAGGAAAAATAAAGCATAAAACAGAAACAGTTTTTTTAAGCTCTATTAATAATATAAATAGTTTTTTCTTCTTTATTATGTTTCGTGAGACTGAACAGAAGTAAACTGCAGTTTGATTTGTTGACAAAAACCTGCACTCATAAATGAGTAATTCTACCTGTTTGCAAAATATATTTACTGGGGGAAAAGCTGCCAAAAATCTAGTTTGGTTCTTTGCCAAGTTGTCTGTTACGAGTCGACACAGCGCTGATTCATCACTTCAACCTTTTAAAATCCTTCAGGTGTTCATATGTCAGAGTTAAGCAGCTTATTAAGCATAAAAACCTTTTTTTCTGAATCCAACTGGGAGTAAACTCATAAAAAAGCAACCAATGCCTCAAAAAAACCCACCATTCATCAAAACCATGGTAAAAATACAACAAGAACAACTACTTTAATGGAAAAGAGGAAACAAAAAGGGTAGGATGAAAACTTTCACACAGTATATCTGTGGGAAGAACACAAAATTAAAAATGAATCAAATGCACTCTGGAAACCATTGATTGTGTGAGTTAAACAAGGTCCAAATGGAATTTTTTAGAGTGTACTGGACTCTTAAACAGCTGATCTTTTAGCATTAATTTAGTGTAAATATTACAATTCTGTATATTTAAGGTTAATTTAATTGCTAATCATCGGATCGCCATGTGTTTCTACACATCATGAGTCCATGTTTGTTCGATGAGCCAACTTTGAAATGATCTCTACAAGTTATTCTGCCCAAACAGAAAGTTACTCATTCATGGTGAGGACGACATGGTTTGTCTGACGGCTTCATTCACAAAACATGTTATGATGTTTCACTGTGGGAGTCACGTTGTGTTAAATCAATATGTCAGACGGAAAGTTCGGACAAAACATACTGAAACCATTTAAGGCATCTTCAGAATCCAGAACCGAACGCCACTCAGTGAAGAGCAGTTCAGGTCAGACCATTAAAATGTAAACATCTGCAGAAAATGATCCACGATTCAGAGACCAGGACAGTTTTTATCATTTAAGAAAAGATCACAATCCTTTAACTGCAGCTGCAAAACATAAAACAAGGAGTTTATTTTCTTTTGTTAGATTTTTCTATTCAGAATATGATGATTCTTGTGGAAGTAACAGGTGAGACAACCGTCTGTAGGAGTGTTTCCTGGACTCAGTTGTTTTATTTGTTTAGGATAAACCCAAACTTTAATTTTCTGCGACTCCAAGGCTCTCTCTCCCAGAACTGGTTAAAATGCCTTCATTCTTCACGGCAGAGCCATCTAGTTTTGGTCTACGTGCCTCCTTCAGGGAGTCAAAACCTCCAGCAGACTACGCCATAAAGAATAAAGACATTTAAAATAATTTTAGAAGAGAGTGCCTCGGAGTAGTCTCTGAAATTCAAGCTTAGGGTGTGAGATTGTTGCTGAAACTTACAGAAATCCTTCAAGTGAATGGCATGTCAACATTTGGAGCAAATCCTACAACTCTTCCAGTGTTAACGGGAGGATCATCCATTACGGCGCACTGAAGGTCAAGAGCCACTCTTCTGAAAACACCAATCAAGACCCTGAAACGACACAACAACCAACAATAAGTCAGAATCAGAATTTAAAAGGTGGCATTACAACATCAAAATCAAAACATGGCAGCTTTAAAAAAAATAAATCAAAGCACACAAGGTTACTTAATCTGTCGCTCTTTAGCCCCACTGATCAAACATTCAACATCGTGTGCCGGTTATGTAATAATACTGATAAGACCTATTAAACAATTACAGCAAAAAAATACGTCCTAAATCTTAATTATTCTGTTTTCTGATAGATGCTCCATTTGATAGAGACGGATATAATGATTGAACCCACAAAGTTTATCCTGGAAGACCTTGATTTAAATAGAGCTTTAGCCAAAAGCTACAGCAAACAAGTAAAGAATCAGAGCAGTTTTACAATTAGAGATCAGTTTCACTGCAGGTTACCTAAGCACCATCTCGTGTGTAGATGTGCAGAAGGTTTCATTTAATATAAAACACATCTTCATAAATAAACAGCTTTGACCAAAAAAAGTCGATTCAGGTCAACAAACTCGCTGGCAGAAGATTTGGAGCACGTTCTGACTCTCATCCCTCGTGTTTCCAGGAATGACAGCTGGTCGTCGTGTTTGTGCTAATTTTTCAGTGGCAATTATGTGCTGATGAGCTCGCTCTGCAGGCCCAACAAGCCCAAGAAAACACGCACGCTCGTTGCCTTTAACAGAAAGGAGTTGAGCTTCATCTTCAGCCAATGCAACTGTGCTGTCATGTATTTTTACAATGTTTTCAACTTTATCTGATTTAAGTGACTTTGAGCATGGCGTGGTAGCAGACGGACTGCTGATCTCCTGGGATTTTCAGCCACGACCGTCTCCAGGGTTTACAGAGAATCATCAAACCAGGAGAGTTTCCCCGTCTCTTCTTGTAGCCTTGGTTTCCTGTTCTCAGCTAACAGAAGTGGAACCCGGTGTGGTCTTCTGCTGCTTCAGGGTTGGAAGTGTTGCATGTTCGGAGATGGTGTTCTGCAGACCCTGGTTGGAACAAGAAGATATTTGAGCTACTGTTGCCTTTCTATCATCTCTGCCCATTCTCCTCTGATCTCTGATCTGGATATTTTCTCTCTTTTTTTTGGACCATTTTGGACCAGAGTCACCTAAATCCCCTTTCTGCCTCCATCCTGGTGCTCAGTTTGAACTTCAGCAGATCATCTTCACCACGTCTACGTGCCTGAAGGCACTGAGCTGCTGCCACGTGATTGGCTGATTGGAGGTGGTGGTTGGTAAAACTGTGAGCATTTCCTCCACTCGTTCAGTGTTTAACTTTTCTGCTCAGGCTGTACCATACAAGGGTACATTTCCTGATCAATACTGGGGTCAAAAATCAGAAAGCAGTAACAGGTGTCCTCGGGTTACCTCCACCTCAGAGGCTGGACCATTTTATTCCCTCCAACTGCACTGAGTAAATACATTTGCAAATAGAGATAAAGAGGCTTCTGTTGACCTCAGTGTTGACCTTTAGTAATTTTCCTCTCATGCTCTTTTTTTTTTTTTTAAACAGTCGCTCACGTTCCCATCCTGCGGGAGTCGAGCCGCTGAGCTGATTGGCTGAGTCGGGACACGGACACATAACTGGTTAAAATAAAACAGGAGGTTCGAGTCTGGCCATCTGCTAACACCACGGTGCTGAAAAATTCACTTTTTTCTCTTTTCACGCTCACCAGCACGACTGCCTTTGTTAAAAACAGGAAGTTTTTAAATGTTGGATGTTTCTCCTGTGGATCCATGATTTTAAGACCCGAGCTCCATGCAAGAGTTTGTGTCTGGAGTGACGTAACAAAACAAAATAAAGAGCAGTTGATTTTAACAGCTTTACTTACACATTTAAAGTTAAAATATGACAGACACGGATTAAGCAGCATCACCTGTCAGGTCAGTTTATGAATCATATTTACAAAAAGGAGAGAAAGAGTTGATTTTAACGACAGCACGTCACATTTAAAAAAACTCTTGGGGATATAGTTTTACGTAATAAGAGACTCCACTTATCTGTGCCATTTGCATTGCAGTTTGTGTGTTTAAGCAAGATTAGCATTTAACTGCATCATAAATAAATAATTAAATGTCATGTTTTTGCTGCTGTGTTGAGTAATCTCAAATTATAACTAAAACTATCCTCACTGGAAATGCAGAGAAAAATATGATGAATGTTCCCTCCTGAGGGCAGTTTATTTCTCAGATGTTTATCTCAGAAACTAATATCAGAAGTCTGAAATATTTGCTATTTTTTACATTAAAAGATGTTTTCTGGACGTATAAATCCAACAGATCTGTATGAAGATTATTTGTGTCAACATATTTTTAACCAAGAGACTAAATCTAATTTTATCCATCAGTCTTTTTCTAAAATCTTCAGTTAAATTCAGATTCACACGCTCACGTATGATGTAGTACCCTCGCGCTTTCGTACTCTAACAGAAGTCTTTTCTTTTTAATGTGAGGACTGTAATCCGGGTCGGGATCACTGGACTCCTCCCAGTTGCTGCTTGAAGAGCCACTGGTGTAAAGAGTGTTCACGTCAAAGGAAGAATCTGTGTTTTCTCTCTGCTCGTCGTCCTTGCTGCTTTGCCCGACAGCCTCTTCCCGTCCAGTTGAGGCTCTACGCTCCGTCGCTCGTCGACACTCCTGAGCGCTCAGTCTGGTAAGCCTCACATACGGCCGTGACAGGTTGGAGGAGAGGCCAGGGAACCATGAGGTGGATTTAGTGTGAAAAGCGCTGCTGTTGTGTGTTTCGGGGTGAGGTCTGTCAGACTTCTGATGGACAGCTTGTTGAGGAGACTCGGCTGGTGACGGGTTTTGTTTATCTGTACAAACTGAGGACATGCTCTCTGACTGAGAGGTGAAGGTGTTTTGCTTAGGCGCACGGAGGTCACTGGATAAAAGTGGGCAAGCAGCTGGATCCTTCACAAACTGCTCAGCTGCAGATTTGTTGGGTAAAGCCCATGAATGTCTGCTGGGAGCGCACGCCCGTCGGAACTTTCGTGACAGTTTGGACAAAGTTTGTCGAGTTGGTGGCTGACGGCGGGTACGTGCAGGTGCCTCCTGATTTACAGAAGCCGTTTGCACGTTTGGGTGGGTTTCTGGTGAAACAAACACAGAGTCTTTGTTTCCTGATGCACAGCAGAGTGAAGAAGCCAGAGGAGTAGATGATGATGATGATGATGATGATGATGATGATGATGATGATGATGATGATGATGGTTTGGTAACACAGACGGTCACATGATTAGAAGATGCTCGTTGGAGGCTCCTCCAGAAGGAGGCGATGTCCACCAGGCGGACCACCGGTGACATCATGGCAGGCAGAGGAGAGTTTTTCGTTGACGTGGGCTGAGAATGATGGCTTGTTGTTTCAGGAGATCCTGAGCTCCTCTTATCTCCTGTGTTTGTGGCGTCTGCTGCCTGTGAAGGTGGCTGATCAGTGGGAGGAGGGACCAGGTTAGATGGGGTGAGGTCTTGTGATGAAGAGGTGGAGGAAGACGACTGGAACAGCACAGGAGATGAGGACACAGTTTGATGAAGCAGCTCTTCTGAGGAGCTGTCCGGACATCCTCGCAGGATGTTCTTCACCCATTTCTGGTGTTTGGAGCAGAACTGAGGGGGGAAGGAGACCTCCGCTCCACACTTTCTGCCTCTCTGACTGAATTCCTCCTTTGCTTTGTTCTTTCTTCCTTCCTCCACAGTCCTTACCACCTCATCGTCCTCCTCTGGATGCTGATCGTCTCTAACATCTGAACAGAGTTCATCCTCGAACAAGAGAGGACTCTGTTTGGACAGACCTCGACCGACCTCTCCACCTCCTCTGAAAACCTCAGACTGAATGTCGAGGACACTTTTCCCTTCTCCTGACCTTGTCAGGCTCCCATGCAGAGAGACTTTAGCTTCTTTCTTTTCACTAAATGTGGACTGAAAACTCCCAGCAGGACGACAGGTGGCAACATCTGAGGAAACAACATGAAGCACGTTAGTTTAAAACCTCTCACGTCACACATAAAGCTCATTTTTATACACTTTAGTGAAGCTTCTAAACATAACACTGCTTTGGAGACATAAGACTGCAATAAAAAACTATTGGCACCGAGTTTTAACAAGGAGGATGATACCTCTAATCCTGCTGCAATGTTATAAAACTGAAACTTTATTTTATTTTGTGACATAATAACATGATACAACAACAAGAAGAAGAGGAAAGTGTTGTGTAATAATGCTTCATATCAAGGAGTTTAGCTTTAAACGTTTAAATGCATAAAAGAATACTGAAATAAATAAAAGGTATATATCACATGCCGGGGTTTTACACATTGATCATCTTATATTGAAAAATGACAGAACTGTAGCTGTTTTGGTCGAACCCTGATGCTCGATCTCATGCAATAACGTGAACTGTCACGCTCAGAGTACGTGTTGTGAATGACTCTCAGCTACTACCACACCAAACCTCAAGATCTGTAAAATTAATTGAATTATAACCATTTTGTGTTTCCTAAGGTTAGTTAGCTGTGGAGGCTATCTTGAATTTAGTAATTAATCATGTGTAGATTTACATCCAGTGATTAATTCCTGCGAGTTTCATTAAAATTCGTCCGATGGTTCATGGGATATTTTGGTGGCAGACACACACACACTCGTTTCTTACCACAGTGCAGCAGTTTCCTCAGCGTTGTTGCTATAGTCGTAGAGTCTGAAGTTATCACCTCCAAAAGGAATTTCTCCTCCTCAGTCACAGGACTGTGTTTCTTCAGAATCTGAGTCACAGGTTGGTCAAAAAAAGTAAAACCACAATCAGTGAAAAGAGACAGCTGACTCTCAAAAAGTCATTAAGAAGGTTGTGATGCTCCACACACACACACACCTTATCAATGTAGGTATCTCCTGGTAGAGCGGACTCCAGCTCTTGTAGATAATGCAGCAACCTGTCCTCCACTTTCTGAGCATAATGTTCCCCGTACTGCTCCTCCATTTCATTCTAAAAAGTAAAAAACAAAAAGAAAGATGCTCTCATGTAGTAACTGTAAACTTATAACTCTATGCAAATGTAAACCTTCACAGTAAATAACTTCTCCATAAGAACCCAAATAAAACATTTCTTCCTCACGTTTCTCCACAGGAAGCTTTTAGATGGGTTAGAGCAAAAGAATTAACACCACTGCGTATCTGTCACTCCATATCAGTGTTTTTAACAATGTGCTGGACTGCTTTACGTTTGAGCGCTGCAGGGAAGGATATATTGTTGATCGATAGCGCCCCCAGCTGGACAGAAAACGATCAAGCTGTCAAAGAAAACTTCCACTCTCAAATGCGCCACCTGAGTCTCACCTGTTTGATCCTTTACCAACAGGAGCCGTCAAAATGAGGACAAAAATGTTTCGTGAGAGTATCTGAAACCTTCCTATGCAGAACTCTGAACTTTACTTAAATGTATTAGTATCAGATTTACAGGATGTATTAGTAAATGACAAGGACACAAGTATGTGTAAACAGCAATAATATAGGCTGGTGAGGTGGATTTTACTAACCTGAATATAATCCTTTAGTCGGTTCTTGTTTAAAGCCAGTGTTTGTGCAAAACTCTTAAAGTCTGCGTGGTTCTTCCTCATGAGGAACATTTCCCGTTGACTCTGTGGAAGAAAACAAACCGAAATATCACTGCAGGATCACCGTTTAATTTCATGACAACAGCAATAGTCTTTACAGAAAAAAAAGACAAAAACTTCGAATCATTTTGAATATTGTGCAAAAACAAGTAAAGATGCTGAAGAAGATGGTGGGTGCAGGATTGTCAGAGCTATAAAAACTAGATAAACTGGTTAAACGTTTCAATAACAAGAATAATACTTTTTTCACAAAATCGTTGTATTTATGTGAAAAAAGCTAAATGATGCTTTTACATTCTGGCTTCTTTTAGGTTCCTCTTTTGTTAATTGCTTATAATTATTTTTGCCAAATGAAAGCTTCTGAATCATTGCAACACAAGAGACCACGCTAAAAAAAAGAAGCGCAAATGATTCCAGTTTCTGACACTTACACACTGATCTTGGTACTGAGGTAGTTTGTTTGGGAAGAACTGTCCAATTTTAGAGACAACGTCAACCAGTCCTTCACCCTCCTTTAGCATCCACATGATCACCTGCAAGAAGAGACAACCACCAGAGAAAAGGTGAACATTTAAGTGAAAGAATAAAAAACAACGTGTCGTGGTGAACACGAATGTGAGCTCCAGCTTTTCTTCCTACCATTGTCTTGAGTCCAAACACAATCTTCATGTGTTTGATGGCACGAACGAGTCTGGGCAGGAGTCTGTAGGTGGCGTCTAAAAACCCCATCGCTCTCTCGTAGTTCCGCGTGTCCCTGCTCCTCACGATGGAGTAAACCTGGGCAGAGACGACGCGAAGCCTCCAAGAGTCTTCGAGGCTCAGAGGCTGAGAGTCCACATCTGGCCAGCAGGACGGCTCAACGACTGCGAAGACACAACGTGAAGATCGGATGGGTCATACACAACACCCAAATCAGGGGGGGCGTGCTCCTAAAACATAAGAGAAATCAAAAAAAGGCCAATTTAATCTAGCAAGGTTTTAATTTACCAACTTAAGGCAAAACCTCAACTTCTCTCATTCCTAAAGCTGTTTATGTTCCATTGATTCCATTTTGTTGTTGTTGGTAATTAAATGGAGACTGTATTTTATTAATATATAAATAAAACATTAATGCTTGCGGTGCTTAAATTTGTGCATTAGTGATGTCAAACACAAACTCATACCTCTGCCAGAAACTGTTTTATTAATTCGTTTTAAATCCTCTTATTTTAAAATTTGTAAAACTTTTTTTTAACATTTGATTTTATTTTTTTTTCTCATTTAACATCCCTGAACGACGACCCGGGCAAAGTCACAAACGTTTAAAAAAATAAAAACAAATGGGTAAGATATTTGAGCAGAGCATGGCAAATGCAGCTTGTTAGTGAGAAAATAAATGTGGACACAAATAAATAAAACGGGCAGAACATTTGTCAAAAATAAAATAAAATAAAACAGCTTGCCCATTTAATGCTGTGAATAAACCCCTCTGCTAAAATACAAGCTTGATTAATAGAAAATTTTAACATTTAAGGGGCTAAATATTATCCCCTTAACACCAGTCTGGACAGCTGAGAGGGTTTGCAAGTATTATTAACAATAATTATAGTTATTATTATTGTTTATTTCTTGCATTAAAGGCTGCTTATGATCATTTTAGTGTTGCAAAAAGCTCCAAAACCTGATATTTATCTGCTCCACCTCTGCAGAAGCCTTCTGAATTTGTGATAATAATAATAATAATAATAATATTTTTTTATAAGCCACATGATGGAGATGAAACCACAGACTGTAAACAGACGCATGACTGTAAATGAAACCAATGACATAAACTTCTATATGGAGGTCATCATTCACATTAAAACAACAAAGTCAACAAATAATTATATTAATACAACCAACCTTCCTGTATGTCCAGCATCTTGTGAGCCCAGAGGTGCTCTATGATCCACATCGGGAACTTTGGAGAGCTTCCATCTTCCTGCAGCTCTCCTCCGTCCATCAGCTGCTCTCCGCCGTAGAGACAGGCAGAACTGCGGGTTCCGAGGAGGGAGAAGACGGATAAAGGCGGGCCTGGTCCCTTCATGAATGGGACAGTGACCCCACCTCTACACCTCACACCCCTCTTCTTCCAGCTGGACATGTAGAGACAAGTTACGGACATGTCCCGCTGAACTGAGCACCGAAAACGACCGTTAGGAACTACTTCCGCTTCAGGTGCATACGGTGTCGTCAAAACAAAATTATTGTTATTCTTACTAGAAAATAAAACGAAACCCTAGCTATTATTTTCACCATCTATATTTGTTGTTAGGCTGCAATATGATGGACGATGACTTGAGTTTCCCTTATGTCGTGTTTATATTTTTGATAAAGCAAAAATGTACAAAGAGGCTGTTTACCCACAGATCGCTGTTTAACGGTGGACTTTTATTTTGAAGTTTAGGGGATGCGCATCTGCGCATGACCGGAATTGTAGGAAAATCTGTTCCCCATGAAAATGTGTCCCCCCTGCGACGGGAGCGCACACTGACCGTCTTCACGGCGCTTCTGAAAGATTTCTCCACATAATCGTGTCAAGGTTGTAATTTTCATTTCAGTCGACAGCTTCTGGTGATTGACAAATAATTAGATAAGTAAAACAACCTAGTCAGTAAAATTAGGCACAAATTGTAAATGTGATAACCAATGACTTACATGGTCATTTTACTGTGTGGGGGAACAGATTATTTCAGGCGGCTAAAATATTTTGTTTCCCCCTCCTAAATTTGGCAAATAAAGAGCAAATGTTATCAAAATCACAGGATTTATTGTTGATGATGAAAGGATTAAACACAGTTAAGGACTTGCAGGTAAATTAATTTGTTTCCATTTTATGTAGGGGGAACAATTATTTCAGGCAGCTGAAATATCCATTCTCTTCTCTCCTCCCCCCATAACTTTGGCAAATAAAAAGCAACTGTTTCCAAATTCTCAAACATTATGTGTGATAGCATACTAGACATTTCCTTAATCCAGTAATCTGTCATATTTTACATTAGAACGGGATTTGCCAAAAAGTCCACACTCTGATCTTTTCAGGAAGTCTTTATTTTTGTGCCCTGCTATCAGCTAATTTCGCTCCTCTTGTATCAGAAATGAAAAATTATAAATGCACACTACGTGTTGGGAACCTGTATTTGTTGACTGACTTTTATTTGTCAGGCTTAAGTTGAAAAATCACTCAGTCATCCAAATCAGGTGTGTCAAAGCAAAGAGAGATCTAAAACATCCAGGACAGTGGCCCTCCAGGACCAGGACTGGACACTACTGCTTTAGCATCGAACATCCTAAGGATTAAGGATGGGCAGGGGTGCACACCTACCATGTCAAGGAGAACGACAATTATATACATGTTCATTCATAAATTTCAGCCATTAAGTTTTTTCCTGGAAGCCAGATTATTTTGTAGCAGCTGCTTGAAAACCTCAAGTCAAAATCTCAGCATGTTGTTTGATTTTCTAACATTGTAATATTCCTGTTTTCTTCCTGCTACAGCTGCACAATGACCACCAAGTCATCCGTCTCTGTGCTCCAGCTGTCCTGGACAGGCCTCAGACTTTGTGCACTCAAAGCCCCTCATCCTGGCCCCCGAGCCCTGAACCTAACAGGAGCCTCCACCCTCCCTCCACACATCTCAGCCTGTAGACGCTCCATGTGCAGCAACGTTAAAGTGCGTTCCTACCTCAAGTACATGAAGCGTAAAATCGTTTCCCCTCCGAGTCCTCCTTACAGCCATGTGTGCCAGGTAGGGGATCCCGTTCTGCGTTCACATGCAGCCCCTGTTGATCCCACAGATGTAACGGGCCCCGAGATCCAACAGGTCATCGGCACCATGATGAAAGTAATGAGGAAGCTTGAGTGCGTGGGACTGAGTGCGCCTCAGATCGGGGTGCCGCTCCGCATCCTGATGCTTGAATATCCAGTGAAGATGTTTGAGGAGATTTCACCTGCAGCGAGGGGGGCCCGGGGCCTCTCTATTCAGCCTCTGAGGATCTTCGTGAACCCTGAGCTAAAGGTGCTGGATGGTCAGACGGTGCTTTTTCAGGAGGCATGTGAGAGCATATCAGGCTTTTCTGCCATAGTTCCCCGCTACCGGACCGTGGAAGTGTCTGGTACGCATGTTTTACCTCTGATTCTTGTGGCTGTAAATGTGCCTCTTGCAAAGTTTTGTACGAGGACTACAGTTTGGCTTCACGATTTATTATTTTCAGGGAAAACAAGTCCTGAAGATCCCTATAAAATTAGCAGTATTAAAACTTTGCTAACAGATTTTTCTCATCTAGGTCTGAATGAAAAAGGTGAAGCTGTTAAGTGGCAGGCCAGTGATTGGTCAGCTCGGATCCTCCAGCACGAGATGGACCACCTGAACGGCGTTCTCTACATCGACCGCATGGACAGTAAAACCTTTGTTAATATAAATTGGCAGGAGTACAACGAATAGAAAACTCTCCCGCGCGTCATAACTCATCAAAATCAAATGATGACAGGTCAGATTAAGGAAAAGATTAAAGCAGTGATGTTAAGGTGCTGACACTTTGGACCATGTCTGTGTATTAAAATGTTTAGCAGTCATCTTCAGTGCATGATGGAGTTTTTTCCCAGTATGATTTGTGCAGAAAAATAACTTGTGAATTTGTGGCTGAACAGTTTGGTCCATTTTATGACCAAATGATGGTCATGACAGTTGGGTTAATAAAAGATTATTTGTTTTTGTGTCAGTTTTCTTTTTCTCCTTAGGATTTACAAAACAGCAATTGATCAATATATTTTTGTAGATTGTTTTTTAGAAAAATAAAACTACTTTTGTTTTAGATTTAGCTAAAAACATGGGTGATTATTTTTAAACAGATAAGACCATTAATTGACTAATGATTGATGGCATAATATCTTGTTTTTGTTTTACTGCCGAGTTATAATTCTAACGTCTCTATGACCAAACAAGTAAATTTCACGTATTAAAAAACACAAACTAAAATTTTGGGACGACCCTTTTTACTCCAAACTGTGCAAACAACAAACAGGTAAAAACTTAGTTGTGCTTCGCGTCAAGCTGCAGTAAAGAGACCCATAAGCACAGATCACAAGTATTTCAACAACACGTCCTCAAAAAGCTGATTATGGCAACTTGCGAAACAAGGTAACAAAGTGAAAGAGAAACATATAGAACACTGCATTTTAAACAAGGCAACTCTAAACTGGCTGGCCCTTGGTATGCAGATTTAAGGCACGGTGATTCTGCTAAATGTGCCTTAATAGTGCAAAACATTTCAAACAGAAGATTCTTGGTCGAACGTTTGGCCACAGATACACGTAACAGGCTGTCGGTACCAGCAGGCGCTACAATACTCCCTTCCGCAGTACCGGCACAGAACTAAAGGCTTTCTGGCACAAACCTTCCCACAGGAGCACATTCCCAGCTCGCTGATTTCATGGCTTACTCGACACAACTTTCCTTCCACGCATAAATGGGAGTGGAAGACGAGACATTTGTGACACAGGATTCGAGGGTCCTGCTTGGCGACCCTTAGGTCGCAGCAGGCGTGGTAGCTGATTGGATGAAGATTTGCTGGTTTAGTGTCATCACCCACATCTGAGGAGGACATGGCTGCGTTGATGCTGGTTGGATTGTTTGTTGCGCTCTCTCTGAAGATTCCACTCGGTGGTGACGTCTCGTGTGCTTCCCTCATCTTCTCCGGCAGGTTGTCAGCAAATTGCACTTTGTGGCCTTTCATAGTGCAATCTCCGAGAATGGTACAGGTGACTTCATGCAAGGTGTCGCAATCAAAGCAGTGTTTAAGGACAGGGTGAAGACCGTTGATGCAGCTGCAGAGATGGTTAACATCAGGCTCACCCCTGCCAAGCCCTGACACTTGTGTCTGCTGCGAGTCCAACTTGTCATATTTAAGGTTCCCAGGTGAACGCCTGCTTCTGCTCCTCTTGGCTGAAGAATTAGTGTCTGACTCTAGGGGTGAGGACATGTAACTTGATCCGTTGCTTCGTATTTGGCCAGCAGGAGATGATGTATTGCTATGAACTGCCCTGATTAGGGAGGACGGATTGTCATCGTCACTGATAAGCCCCTCTTTCTGCTCCCCGTTAAGCTGCTCATCTCTGTACAAATCAACATCTTCATGGTCAAACAGCTCCATCTGTAGCTCGCTGACATCAAGCTTCTTCTTGACGTTTTCAAAAGCAACCTGTCAAGAGACATGAAGAATTAAATAACTTTAATCTTTTCATCCACTTCTGTTTTGTTTGGGTCACCTGAAGTGGTGTTGGGGTCAAACCTAAATCCTATGAACATCTAAAGTTGAGTTGTTCATTTTGAAGCTTAAATCTGCTTTACAAATGAAGGAAAATGTATCTATACTGCATTGCAGATAGGTTTATTTATCTCTAAGGGGGATGTTTTAATTTCTAAATTTAAAGACACAGAAAAATTCTCAAAGCATCTGGGTTACTTACATTTGGTCTGTTTTGTGTAATAAATGTTTTGCTACAGTGGAAATACAGATAATGTACTGTCAGATCATTTCCAGACAGAATAACTAAAATTTTAGGGTATGTAAAATTGAAAAATACTTTAAAATAAAAATCAGTAAATAGTCATTTAGGTGTGGATATTGTTTGAGAAAACTGAAGGACTTCTTAGTTTGGTTAAAACAAAAGAAAGCAAAATTAAAAAAAAAAACATCTGAGAATGCAGTTTGTTAAAGTTCTAATCCTAACAAATATATGTTCAAAGTAAACAGGATTTATATCTGAAAGAGTCAAGACAAACAACTATTTAAACTCAGTCTATCATCTGATCTTGCCATAGAATTGCAAAATTTTGAAAATATGAGTTGAAATCTACTATTTTAAGCACAAGAATGCAAAAATAATGTTGAATAGTACAACACACAAGACCAACTCTCTGTTTCCAACTGCAGAACCATTTAATCATAGTGAACTTCTACAGCATATTAACTGCTTTTAAAATCTTAGTACACAAAATAAAGAGTTTAAACATCTGATCACAAAAGAGACTGTAAACTTGGCATTACTGCCATCACTGGCTGATGGATTAATTCAGTAAGAAGCAGACGTACCTGCAGGCTGTTTCCTCTCTGCCTCTCCCTCACCATGTTCAGCTCCCACTGAGCGTCTCCAACATGATTCCCCAGAGCTGACAGAAGAAGGTGGCACTCACAGCGAGCTACGAAGAAGGCACAAGACAAACGCAGGAGGTCCTCCAGAGAAGAGGGGCTGACTTTAGGTGGCTGGAGACAAAGCTGCTCAGGCCGAAACGGGCTGGGCTGGTATCCCAGCAGCCCAAAAAGCTTCTCTATCTGAGGCATCGACAGCACTGGTGTGATGAAGTGGGTGAATGTTCCAGAGTACATCTTGACAAGAAGAGAATATAAATGTCAAATTCTGCATACACGAATACTATCATAAGGTTTGAACATTTCAGCTTTTATTTGGCCAACCTTTATGACTCTGTACTCCTCTCTCCAGGGACCCAGGTACAGGTTCAGGGCTGCTTGCTCCAGGACTTCAAAAGTTTTAGCCAGACCTCGAAGTCCTCCTCTGGCTCTGACTCTCCTGTTGTAGGGTGCTGGTGGAGCTGAAGCTGCAGCTGCCTTCAATGACTCCTCCATCTCCCTGAGAGCATTGACACCAAGGCAGTGCATCTCCAGGGCATCCGTGTCCTTCAGCCGGTCTTCCACCTGCTTCCACAAAGTTTCATCTCTGCACGCCAGGCTGCAGCCCCGTCCCACGATTTGCTGCTCCAAAATATGATCGTACATTCTCACGAGCTCTCTGGCTCTCTGCTGCGAGCTCATCTCTTTCATTCAAACGAGAAAGACATACAAGAAAACGTGATTTTCTGATTCATTCTTTCCGCTATGAAATGCAGGATGAGATACAGAAGGTGACTTAAACACTATTAGTTAAAAAAAAAGCATCTAGGGACTTCCGGGAATGCAGTGTAACTGAGCAGACGTGTCCGACCTGCGCTCTCTAACTTATCCGTTAATATGATAAAAAAAACAAAACAACGCTAAACCAAATTGTGGACTGGGTAAATGAAGTCTAGAAGACAAGTAATGTGGAATGGATTCACGACTTCGAAACAAAGACCGAAAGAAAGATAAGAAGGACGAAAAATCTGTTGCTAGCAAAGAAGTGGTAGCCAAGGCTAGCCCCGGACGAAGTGAGTCTAACATGGCGACTCGGGACATGGGTTCAACGACGGACGGGGAGGGAGATACCCAGATCGGGGGAGTACTTTGAAGTGTACTCAAGGAAATACGTGAATTAAATAAGAGTCTTTCGGAGAAAATTGACTTGAGTTCAGCACAGCTCCAGACTTCTATCAATGGAGTGAAAGCTACGTTGGACAAGGTGCTAACGAGGGTAACAGAGGCTGAGAATCGAATCAGTGAAACTGAGGACGCTGTATCCGAGCTGAAACAGCTGACGAAGCAGCTGAAAGGCGACAACGAGTTCCTTAAAAAGAAAATCGACCAGCTTGAAAATTATAGCAGGAGAAAGAATATTCGAGTGTTGGGACTAGAAGAAGGCTCTGAAGGAACGGACCCTGTGAAATTCTTCACAACCTGGATACCGGAACTGTTGGGAGCTGGCGGTCCAGACCCGGCAGCTCAGCGGCTGGAGGTGGAAATTGAACGAGCACACAGAACCGGGGCTATGGAGCCTAGAACGGGTGAACCACCTCGTACCACCCCGAGACCCGTCTTGGTTCGTCTCCTGCGATTTCAAGATCGAGAGAAGATCTTGGCTTTGGCTAAAAAGAGAGGAAATGTCAGCTTCAACAACAAGAAAATTAGTTTTTTCCCTGACATGAGTCCTGAATTAGCCAGACGCCGAAAACAGCTCGTCCCCGCGCTGCAAGCAATTAAAGCAAGAAACATCCCCTGCTACCTCATCTATCCGGCACGTTTGAAGGTCCAACCAGATGTCGGAGGACCTCGCTTTTTCGACTCCACAACGGAAGCCTTTAAATTTATCAACGGCCTGGCACAACGGGAACAGCAGATGTCAATGACCAGCGATCACTGACTATCAACACCGAGTCAAAATCTGGAGCAGAATGGAGGGTTAAGGTGTCTGCCATCGGGTCTACTCCAGAGACAGTGAATCGGACCCTTGCTGGTTCCTGGATAAATGGTGGTACAGTGATATAT
>NC_051440.1:20286113-20322017 GCF_001649575.2 Kryptolebias marmoratus | reverse complement strand
AAAAAAAAAAAAAAAAAAAAAGCATCTACACTGAGGCTAAATTATCAGATGAGCTGCCAGGAATCACAATCACATTCCTTACAAACTGGTTTTACAGAACCTCAATAAAAACAACTTGTTATTTTGGAACTGACTTTAGACAAAGTCCTTGATCACTCATTTTCCTTCAAGAATAAAAAATAAAGAGCACTAAATGTGAGGTTGCATTTTAGCAGTTTTAAGAATCTGTTATGCCATTTAATCTCATACAATCTGATACCAGACATAAGATAAGATAGATCTTAATTGTCATGGTTGAACTTTGAGCACTAGAACAAAATCGGATTTAACAAAAAGAAACTTGTCAGTCTTCATACGTCAGTAACAGATTTTTTACAGCACAATTCTCACATATTTTGGTAAAGAAAATACTTTGTTTTGATCAAAATTTTGACACATACTCAAAATAAAACAGACATAAAGGCATTCAGAATATTAAAATCAAAGTCTAATGAGAACTTTTACTATAAGACACTTTATTGGAAGTTGTCTTTCTTGTTTCTATTAATTATTGTAAACATTCAGCCAGGATGTGTAACTTTCCTTATACTAACAGGTGTACAGTTTTCAGACTAATTTACTGTTAGCTATGGTTTTCTAAATGTGTTTAATGACTGAATATTACAACCCTAAAACTGATTTAATACGACAAATTGTATTAGTAAATGTTTGTTTAGAGAACTCGTTCATAACCGAAAGTGAAGCTTAGACTAGAGTAAAAACTAAAAATACTTTCGCTCTGATAATGTTTTTTTTTAAAATAAAGTTAGATAAAGAACTGCAAACCTAATAAACAATGTTTAAAAATTAGATTAAATCATTTAGGGAGTCAGCTGATACCAAACTATTAGCATTAGCTTAGCTTATTTTTTACACTTAAACGTTGAAGTTGTTGTAACGTCAGTAAATTTCTGGATGTTTTAAATCTTCCATCGGATCTGTCCTGAAATAGCTCTGCGAGGGTAGTTTTCAGAACTGTGGAAGTTTTGTTTTTGATTTGATTTGAGTTTAAAAAAAAACAAATTAAACGTGAAGTTTAATTTTAGACATTTTCCAGATTGATTTGGGTCATCAGCCACGCCATTTAAACCGCCCTGTATCGGAAAGTATAAACACATACCCAAGGGAACCCTAAACATTTCACTTGAAAAAAAGATTTGTTTTGTTTGGGACACAAGCCGAATTTGGGCTCTGCTGTCAGGTATTCCTAAGCCGTCAAGGTTGGGGTTTTATACGGTGTGACCTTTGAACGATTCGTGAAACAAAACACAATTAGTAGAATCCCGAATGAAGCCTCGGTCAATACGAAAAAAAAACTCCAACAGCCGGTGGAGCTAACGTGAAGTCACGGAAAAACTTGACCCAAAGTATTTCGATGCTGGTTCAGACAAGCAATTTTAACAACACACTAAATAAACACATCCTTACCTGCGTTTGGCACTTATTCAAATGTTTAACGTCGAAAAGAAAACTACATTTCCTGTGGCAACACAGTCGTCTGAATGTAGCTGCTAAGCTACACACTATGCTAACTAAAACATTGTCACGTGACCTGGAATTTCCCAGCTTCTGAGTTTGCGCAGTGCGAGCCTCGTATTTTTATCAGGATGGTCAGCGGAAAAAAGTCTCCCAGCGGCGGGAAAACAATAATATAAATCATTCAAAAATAGGAAATAAATAGAAAAGAAAGAAACAAGACAGAAACTAAAGAGGGGGCTCAGAAATTAAAACAACGGAACATCTTTACACGTTATGAACTTTCTCCACTAGGTGGCAGCATTTTAGCTGCATGAACCCGTTGAACTTCCGCTTTAAGCCACAAAATTCAGGGTCAGCAGTGGTATTAATAAAAAATAGTTTGCGCACAAAACTGGATTATTATTGAAAACATATATAATATACATTATAACGAGGCTAGGGTATTCACCACATGAGGCAAAGTTGTCTTTTTACAGTATGTTTTTGTTAGTGAATCCACGTTTTTTCTTTATTGTCACTGTCATAAAGTATGTTTCATTGGGAAGTTTTCATACTTTTTATGCAATTTCGAGAATCTACACAGAAAATCTGCAATGCAATTTATTATCATTGTTTGATACATTTTTCTGTTGTCGACTATAATGATATAAACACATATTTGAATATTATTATGACCCAAATTCCATGAAAGCATTTATTTGTGTGGCAAACAAAGCCATGTTTAATTAATTTACTTTCATAGAAAGCAGAGAAGCAAACCATATTCACATGTCAGAACCTAGAATGAAAAGATTTTTGTAACCTTGGCACATATTACACCCATGTGATTGAATTTATTCTCCTCCTGTAATAATAAATGTCCTAATCCGTTCTCTGACATAGCTGGATAACTAATATCAATTATGTGTCCGAAAGTATCGACCATAAATCTGTATATTTAAAACTAAAACTTGGACATTAAAAGATGGGATTGTGACGCACTGTTTCATACTGGGCATGTCTGATAAAAATATTATTGCGTTCCCTTGCTCCTGTTTTTGTGTGTTCCTTTATTGTTGTTTGCTATACACTATAAATTAATAACAAACTAGAAAAACTGTTCTGTGAAAAAAACTGTGTGCAAGCAGCAAGTTGTTGACTGAAGCTGCTGAAGAAGTTTAAGCCTTCATAAATGTAAACAGATAAAAGGTAAACCTCTAAAGATTTGAAGCCATAATGACCGCTGAAGTGTTGCTATAAAGTAACACCACAACCCAAACGGATCTCCGCAGGTTCCTGAGGTGACAGCTGGAAGAGCGATGTGTTCAATGACATATATTATACAGTATATAAGTCATTGGACGTCTCTTTGGGTCCACGGGCGTGGCTTCAGAGGGGCGGAACTCTGACCTTTGATTTGCTCTAAAGCTCCCCGGTTCGACCAAGATGCTCTGTAGAAGTGAGCCTCTTCGCTTCCAGCGCCCTCAGAGTGTCTTTCTCCATCTTTCCTTTCCAGCTGTGCAGCTGCGGTGGTCATGTCGAACTCGGACAGGGTTGTGTTAGCTCTTGGAGGAGCAGGGACGGTGGGCTCTGGGATCGTTAAGGCTCTGCTGGATAAAGGTGAGCTGATCTGGAGACGCAAAGGCACTATTCTCTGCAGTTTTATTCTCTGCCAGTGTTATTTATTTACTGAATACAGTGATTTATTTTGATTATAATTTGACATAAAGCTTTATTTAGGCACCATATTCAGTTTTACGCGTCTGTGCGTAAAAGGTGTGGATTTTACGCACAAGGACTTTTAGACGTTTTTCTGGTGTTCGGGGTTTGAATAAGCTACTTCATGAGCATTTTTTGTTTCTGAATTGTTGAAACAGTGTGTTTTAATTAATTCATGCCTCCTTGTGCTTTAAAGTGGTTCAACCCTCCGGTTTCATCCATGCAGGTGCGCGTTAATCACTGGTCTTCTAAGTACTCATTCATGAGTAACTTTTCAAACTGTACTGACATTGCAGCATTGGATGTCTAAAGTAAAAAGTTGCTTTTGCGCGTTTTTGGTTCCCAAATTAAATGATCAAAGTTTAAATGGGAATAAAGTGTTTTTCTGTGGAGACATTAAGGCAAGAGACAGTTCAAGTCCAGGAAAATCCGATGGAAGTGTCCAGTAGAATCCAGTGGAATCCAGTGGAATCCAGAGGAAGTAGAGGAGGAATTTCAGCAGATTTCTCTGCACAGAGCAGAACAGCTCACTTGGAGTCTTCATAATTTCTGTCGGAATAAAATCTGAAATTTGACAGTTTGAAAACATTTTTTTTTTCTGTTTGGTCAGATCATCTATTCACAGTGTTGCTTTTTTCTGTAACATTTTTATCTCAAGGTTCTGTTTAAAATAGCTGTTCTGGCACTTTGACTTAGAATCTGATGATATAATTGGAAGTCCAGACACAAAACATTAACAAAAAACACTCAATCACACCCTCATGTTACATAGATGAGTCACGGTTATTATGCTGATTAATTTTTGTTATTCAGTCAAAAAGGTTCATTTCATGTTTTTTCCATTCATAAAATCTATATATATTCTGTATGTGGGTTAATTAAGAATGTCTTTGGTGTTTGTCTGAAGGTTTTAAAGTTGCGGTGATCTCCAGGGACAGCAGCCGACTCGACAAACTCCGGTCGTTCGTCTCTCCCAACACAAAGGATAACCTCACCACTGTCGTGGGCAACGTGGGTGAGTTGGGCGACACACCCTGATGGCTGTTTGCTGCATTCACAACTTTTAAATCATGATTACAAATTTCTGCTGAACAACTGCCTAAAGATGGTTCAACTCCGCTTTTAATAAAGATTCAAATGGTGCGTCGAGGATATTTGCATTCAGATTTCTGGAGAAACTTTAAGAATAAACAGAACTGAAGCATGGCAGCAGGGAAGAGATCCTGGAGGTTCCTTGTTGCTGTGATTTTTATAGCTCTATCGAATATTTTTTCCCATCTAGCACGCCCTTTTAGGAGACTAGAGTCCCAAGTTTATTTATTTTAAGAACATCAATTAGCCTGCTTACACAAACCAACAAAATCCTACAACAAACATTCAAATGAGCTTTTATATAAACGTGTAGAGGAGTTTGAGTTTTTGTTGTCTGAGTCATCTTGTTGACAGAGGTAAGTTGGAGAAGAACAGACAGAGAGTAAGATGTGAGAGCAAGTGTATGGGGTCCCAGGGCCACTTTTAAGGGCCATATGGTCCCTGTTTAACCAGAGAGAGAGAGAGCTGTCTCTGCATTCTTAGCACTAAGTCGAGCTCAATCCTGGTGTGGGTTGGACTCCACCAGGTCTGTACCTTGTCTCCGATCCTGTTTGTGGTGTTCATGGAATGATCCATCTGGGTCTGGGACGAGTCTCTCCCTCAAGCGGAGGAGTTCAAGTATCTGGGAGTCTTGTTGATGGTAGGATGGAGCAGGAGATGGATCGATGCATCAGGACCTCGTCAGCAGTAATGAGGGTGTTGCTTCGGTCAGTCATGGTGAAAAATCGGAGTCAAAAGGCAAAACTCTTAATTTACTGGTCCGTTTATGTTCTAACCCTCACCTGTGGTCATAATTGAAAGACCCTCCTCCGTGGGGTGGCCGGGCTCAGCCTTACAGATAAGGTGAGGAGCTTCATCCTTCGAGGGGGTTTGGAGTAGAGCTGCTGCTCCTCCTCAAATAGAGTCAGCTGAGGTGGGTCGGCCATCTGAGATGGCTCTTGGGTGCCTCCCTCTGGAGGTTTTCTGGGCACGTCTCATTGGGAGGAAACCCCGAGGCAGACCCAGAACTGTCTGGAGGGACCATATATCCTCTCTGGCCTGAGAGCACGGCGCCTTGGGATCCGAGGGGGATCTGGAGCAAGTCTCTGGGGACAAGGAGGTCTGGGTTTCCCTCCTATATGAATTATTTATTCATTTAAAATAACATGCTGCTAAAATAAAGGGGCAAATATATCATTCACAGTGACTTACTGACTTATTTTTTCCTTTACTGACTTTATTTACTTTACTCGACTATTGATGACTTCATTGGTAAAAGTTGAAGCCGGAGATGTCTTGAAGCCACCCTTCAGTGGCCGTCGGGGATGTTTCTTTTTCAGGTACTTCAACACCGACTTCACCGAAGACGCCTTGTGACGTTTTTCATTTTTCATCTTCAGTTTTGTCTGAAATAAAAGCAGCATTATTCTTTGTTCCAGGGTCAGAGGAAGGAGCAGAGAAGGTGAAGCAGGCCCTGCTGAAGGAAGTGGGGAAGGTGACGGATATCGTTTCCTCTCTGGGCTTCAGCTGGTGGCAGGGAGGACCCCCACACACCCAGAGCCTCAAAGACCTGCACTGGGTTAGCTCAGAGGGACACGAGATTAAACTCTGATGTTTCATCACTTTTAGGGATTATTTCAGTTCTGGAACGTATAAGAAAACATTCCTGCATCTGAATATTTTAATGTTTCTTCCCTGTCAACTCTCCAGGTCATTGAAACATTACTTTTCAGCACGTTTGTGTCCTGGAAGGCTTTCTTCCCTTTGGTGAGGGACAACAAGGATTACACCTACACCTTCATTACAGGTGAAGCTTTCAGTCTTTGTCTCAGACATGAAGTCAACACCTGCTCGCCTCCTAAATGAGCCGATAAAAGATTTTGTTTTTATAAAGGCAGACTTTTATTTTTTCTCCTGTGAACTTGACTGCAGTTAGACACAAACCAGACAAAAAGAGGTTTTGTTTAAACAAACTGACACGATCTTTGCGTTTTCCAAACCTCAAAATAACAATAAACCAACAAGAGAAACAACATTTTCTGCAAAAGTTCAGTTTGAACGCTAAGAGCTGAATGGATTAGCTAAAACCTGCTGAAGAAGCTGAAACTGACCTGTTAAAAGCTAAAAGAAGCAAAAGCTGTAAGGTAAAAATATTAAATTATTATCTAGAAGCTAAAAATGACAAAATTCTAGCAATCAGCTAAAAGTAACAATAAGATAACCAACACAAGCAAATGGGTAGCTAAACGCTAATGTAGCAACAGGGTAGCTAAAAGTAACAAAAAATAGCTAAAAATAGCAAAACAGTAGCTGGAAGCTATTGGTAGCAAATGTTAGCTGTAAGCTAAAAGTTCCAAAACAGCAGCTAGAAGCCAAAAGTAGCAAAATGCTAGTTATAAGCCAAAAGTGGTAAAAGGATAACCAACACTAGCAAATGAATAGCTAAGAGCTAAAGTAGCATAAGGGTAGCTAAAATGATCAAGCTAGAAGCTAAAAGTAAAGTCATTAAAGCTAAAAGTAACTTTAAAAGACCAAAACAGAGCAGATTTAAAAGAGAACAATGTTTTTGAAGGAATACAAGAGATCTTAATGTACTTTTATGGAGAAAATATCTGTAAACAAAGTTAACTATGTTAAAAAGTATAATAGTTACAAGAACCAAAAGTCGCAGAATCAATCTCCTGAATGAGCTGAACAGCTAAAAAATTCACTTTAGAAAAACAAAAATCCACCTTTGAACAGAGAAATGTTCCTGTTGCTCACAGCTCGTCCTCTCAGTGGTGGAAACATATTTCTCGTGTGCTCCCTGGGAGGTTTTTTTTTACGTTGTGTGTTTTGCTTCGTTCCTCAGGAGGAGCTGGAGAGAAGCTGCTGATGCCCGGGACCGGCTTCCTGACGGTGGGAGCTGCCAGCACTCTGGCTTTCTGCCAGGTCCTCCGAGAGGAATACCCCGAGGTGCCCTGCAAACTCAACCAGGTGAGGGTTTACTGACACAGACCAGAGTCTCGGACAGCTGGATGCGACTTTATCAGCCCAGCGGTGTCCAAACTTTGGAGCCTCTGATCCACAAAATCCCACTTTCATTGTACAAATCATGACAACCTTAATCATGATACTAGTTTTATTAATTATAATTGTTGCATCTATTCTTTACAGTAATTATGATGAAGCTATGCCATTAGCAGTCTTTTTATATTTAATTTTATTTCTAAAGACCATCTGGGGACCCTCATTTCACATTTCATGACCCACAATGGGGTCCAACTTTGGGAGCCGCTGGATTAAACTACTTTAATGACCAATGTTTGTTCTGCTTTTAACAGTTTTAATCTTTAATTCTTTCCAGGTAAAGATCAACACAGGCGTGGCGACTCCGGAGCGTATGGCGCCCGGCTACCTGAACCACCTGGACCTGGGTGAGGCCGTCGCCACCCTCCTGGAGAGACGAAACACCACCCACACTGTCTTCACCGTGAACTGCCCCGCAGACCTGAAGACTGCGCTGCTGGAGGGAAACTTTTAAACCCCGACCCCCCTCTGTAACAACCTGAGCTTATAGTCACAGGAATCCGACTTCTTCTTCTCTCTTCAGACACACATTTTAAACATCTTTGGTTAATTTAACCCCAACTCTGAACCGTATCTACGCTGTGTGTTGTATCCCGATCTCAGCAAGCATTTTATCTGCATGTTCTGTTGTTAGCGATGTAAAAAGAAATGTGCACAACTTGTTCTGTAATACCTTCTTTTTCTGTTGTGGAGTAAAAATCCATAACGAATATTCACTCCGACGGTTTGTCCTCTCATCCAGCAAAGTGTTTGGATAAGTTCAGAATAAACAGAGGTGGAGTAGATTTAGGGGAAATATGTCGAGATGTAAGGATTTTTTTCTTTTATCCCACAGTTTCAACATGTTTCTACAAAAGTAGAATTAAAGAAATCTCGTAGACTTTTTACCTTATTAGAAGAACAGAGTAATCTGTTGATTGTAACTGCAAACAAATGCAACAATGTACAATAAAATGTATTGAGAATATATATATATATATATATATATATATGTGTGTGTGTATCTTTTCCTTACTCTAAAACCTTAAACAGCAGAGGTGTCCAAAGTGCAGCCAGTGGGCCATGGAGGTCGAGAGGTTGGTGCAAAGGGACACTTTCTGCAAATTTTAGGGTGAAATTTTTAGGTTTACCATGAAATTAGATGAATACACCTCCTCTTAATGTGCAATATTAAGTAGAATATAAGTTTATTTTTGGTTTTAGTTAACCACATTTACTATTTTTCTTAAAAATGACCACAAACATTTACTGACTTTTACCATCAAGCTGACTTTTAGACAACCAGTCAGAAAACCTGATGAAACATAGTAAATGTTTTCGTTGATTTAATCATCGATAGAAGGAAAATGGACTTCGTTAAGAGAATATGGAGTGGTCATAATTTGATCATCTTTAGGAATGTTCCTTCAGGCTTTCTGTGAATCAGTTTTAATGACTGTCAGCTACACCTTCGACCTTTTTTAGGACATCCACGGTCGCGTCCGCCCAGAAAACTTAAAAAAAGAACAACTGCAGGTTAATAAATTTTTCTCTTCAGGGTTCTACCTTCAGGCCACATGACCCCTTTTTAGTGTCTGTTTTCAAAGAAATGGCTCATATTAAGTTTTTGTACCTGAGAATAGACTGAAACGTATCTTCCAGGTATAAGAAAACAAAAACAATAAACCCAACATATCAAAGGAGTTAAATGCTTTTCTTTTTTTAAATCTACAACAGTTTTCTACCAGAATTATTACACATTTGTCTTTTCTCTAAAATACTGTGTGTTTATGTTGCTGTTGACAGTTTAAAAAAAGAAATTAAAAAACACAAAACACATTTTTCAACTAAAATAGATCTAATTTTTGTGGCCCGGGCCGGGAGTACTTTTATCTTGACGGTTTAGGCCTGCGTGTCAAATAGTTTGGACATGGCTGTCCTAAAGACAGAAGGACATAAATGAGTAAAACCTCAGTCATCTGAAACCTTTTAAATGACAGATTTAATATTTTAGAAATTGATTTATTCAGTTTCAGCTTCACTTAAAACAACTTCACAGTTTGAACTGGAAGCATTCAGGTTCTGTGAAAATGGGTTTTCAAGAAAGAGATTAAAAGTAAAATTTAAATCAAACATATTTAACTAAAGTCTCTAAACTTTTAAGGCCATCAAACATTTGCAGAAGTTCATATAAAATGAACCACTGCATATAAAATGTCCGAAAATATAAAATATTGTCAAAGTGTGAAAAAAACAACATTACTCATGCTTTTACATTTTATATCCAAACAAAATAAGTGAGAAACTTAATTATCCGATCTTTGAACCAATCTAAAAGCATTTTTAGCCTCTGTGTAGAGCTTTAATTAGAAGCAAAATAAAACTTTAAATGTTGTGTTTAAACACAAATATTTAACACTTATCACTTCATTTTTCTATAAATGGTTCAATAGGATTCTGCAGCACAATAACATAATTTATGCAAACAGTAAACTGAATAGTTTGGAATAAAACATTCAGATTAGCATCACTTATGCCCCCCGTGCACCCCTTTACATGCATTATTTGGGGCAGCTTGTAACCAGCAGTTTACAGTATCAGAGAGGAAAATTACATTTTCTGGACTTTCTATAAAATGTAATTAAAGGGGATTAAGCTACAATGATTTCTGGTAAAGGCAGAGGCAGAAATGAAGGGTTTTAGTTGTCTTTTGAGGGCGATTGGGGGGTCTTCAGTCTGTTTATGTTTTGGCTGACAGCTCAATCAGGCCACATTATTATTAAACCTCGGAGCAGAACTCAGTGAACCCCGCTTCCTCTTCCTCTCATCCAGCTTCATCTCTTTCTCCATCCCCACAAAAGGCCGAAAACGGTTAAATAATCCAGGCAAACAGCCACGTTTCCCCATGTCTCATTCTAATAGGGACAGAAAACTGCCTTTTATTTTTTTATGGGGGGGTGAGGGGGAAAATGAGGGGCCACAGTCCTCCAAACAATGTTCAGCAGACTGGGAATCGAGCAGAGAGAAAATGTGAAAGAAAAGGTTAAATGAAATGGGAGGAAATTGGGGGGGGACTTTGATGTCTGAGCAGGAGAGCATGAAAAATCTCCAGACGTCACAGAGCCCCTGGCTACAGTACCTCAAATATGACAGGAATATTTTAACTAATTTCTACTACTTATTATCACAAAAGTATCCTAAGATATCTACAATACATCCCAATCGAAGAAAAAAACTAACTTTAAGCGTTTTTTAATATTTAAATGCTTCACAAAGTTGTATATGAGGTAAAACTAAACCCAGAAAACACGATTCTGGAAAAATCATTTTCTTTCTCACATATAATTAACCAAAACGTAATCTGTTTTTCTCCGTTTCACGTGAGACAAATTCATCCACTGTTGGGTCAGATCTTTATCCAGCGGGTTTGTTATGGGGGAATTTGTCATTCTAAACTAAGATACACTCTGTAAATGTTTAGCTGAAGAATATAAACGCCTGAAGTCTTTGTTTCAGAGAGTGTGTGAGAACCACCAACCTCTGATGTTGGATCTTATGGGTTTGGGCTTTTTGGTGGCTTAGTTGGCAAAGTTAGATGGTGATGGATGAATTTTTTGTGCTATTGATGCATAAACATGTTGTTGTAGACCTCAGGATCGGTTTTTGGCTGAATCACAGCCACACTGGGACAGCAGATTCTCCTAAATCTCTGACTTTACTCTCACTGTAGGTAAGGACACACACAGACATGAATTTGATAAAGTGAAAATTTAAAAAGGAAGAGACATTGATTGATGCTGCAAAAAGTACTCTGCGTGGGTGTCAAGTTTCTCCTCTGCTTCTGATTAAAAACTGGAGCGTCTGAGACCGAAGGGATTAAGAAACGAGCCACGATCTTGGCAGTCTGCGCCCGTGCCTGTCGTGAGATCTCAGCAAAACGCAGCTGAAGTTTTTCAGTTACCACAGGTCGACTCATCGGGCGACCCCACAGGAAGGAGGTTTATCTGGAGCAGGAGGGTCTGCTTCAGTCCAGAACGGGGTGCAGTCTGCCCAGTCTTCAGACTGTCTCTGAGAGACACAACAGTGGGAAACACCGAATAAACAAATAAAGCCCATAAACACTGCGTCTGTCGCTGTGGAAAAGGCTGATATAATCCCAGACAACGAAGCGGTTTGCATCATATTACTGGACACTGAGGTCAAAGAGTCTGAGTCATTCATTCGTCTCCACCAGGGCGTGTCCCACCAAACCAACGGGACACAGACACCCTGAACACATCTGTACCGGCAGGTTTTAGATTCAGGACCTTCAGTGTCTTTCACACGAGTAAGAGTACCAAGTTCAGATTCTTTTAACTTAACAGTAAACCAAACTGACTGTGCATCGACTGCTAAGAAAATAAAGACATGACCTGTCAGGACACCGGGACAGGAAACCTCTGGGGTTGTCCTGCGGTTTCAGGCCCTGAGATGCAGAGAGGAGACACTTGGACTGAGACGTCCATGGTATGATCCTCTCAACGATCTAAAACTGGGGGAGAAATTTCACGTTGAGGCTACGAAAGGAGAAAATTCATAGAGGAAGAGAAAGCTGGAAGGAGGATGGAGGACATGCTGGGCGACGCAGGGGATTCTGGGGGGTTTTGACTGATTTAGAGCGACGTGTTGTTTGTTGTTTTCCTTCAAGTTCACAGACTTCTGCTGCTGTTCGGCCACGTGTCCGTCACAGCCTACTGCAGCATCCCCACATGAGACGATATAACAAGTGACTGAAACTTAAAAACATGTCACATCACCTCGTTTTCCACTGAGCGATCAGCAGTTTTAACTCGTCTCTGTGAAAGCCCGAGAAACGATTCTCTACGTCATGATTATGACCCTTAAAGGCATTACAGCTGTCAAAATAAGAGATTCTTCAATGGCTTTGATTTGAATTTTTATGCTTCTAACAATTTCTACATCATGAAATCATTGTTTGGGGGTTATTTTATCTTAAACTCATTAGGATCCTCATAAAAAAATTGCAGTAGAAAGGATTAAATATTCCTCGTCTTTGTTCACAACTAAATTCAGCGATCAGTTACAGAAATTCAGAATATCTCAGCTCAGATCATCTTTTCTTTGACGCTCTCCACTGATGGGTTCCTTCTTCTGTCGACTCGTCCTCACAGCTTTAAGTCGCCGTTTCTGATGTCTGATGTCATCGTTCTCCCTCTCTTTTTTTTTTACATCCGGGGACTATTTTACCGACTCCATATCCGTCATGCGCCGAGGCTGTTTGAGTGTGCTCCTAAATGTTCTAATGTAAACAAACTTGTAATTATTGGCAACAAAATATGACTCGGCTGATTTTCCAACCATTGTTTTGTTTGAGCCACTGTTCTGAAAATACAGCTAAACTGTGGATTCACGGGTGACTCCAAACTCATGAGGACATTTCAGTGTCCACTCGTAGTTTTCCTTCCCCTCTTTAGGCTCACATGGGCGCCACTTATTAAACAGTTCAGGTTTGCAAAGTCAAATCTAAGCAAAGCGGAAAGCTGCTGCTGATTTGAACCAAAACTTCCACCTGCAGACCAGAGGAATCGTGAACATTCTGGTCTCTCAGAACAAGCTGCTAAGCTTTCTTTGAGCATCACTTTTCCTTAAAAAGACTCGTTTCTGGCACCATGAAGGACTAGATTTAACTTTAAGAAGCAGTCATGTGTCGTCATGCAATTATTTCTGTATTTTGTACTTTTGTCTCATTTAAAACAGGAGTTAAATACAGGAAAACAAGAATAAAATAAAAGCTAAACTAAGACTCAAACACATTTATTTAAACATTTTCATCTTCTCTTTATTGACTCTTTTCTCAAACACACATTTTTAAAGCTCAAACATTCACTGTACAGTTTAATATTAAAGTGTCTCATTCGATTTTCACAAGAAACAAACAAAAAGTACAATAAATCATTTTTATGGACAGTGGCTTAAACCACTTCTCACAGTATCCTGCTGTATATATTATTACATAAATATGTTTTGATGTTAATTTTACAAAATAACAAAATGCAAAAAGTTATTTTTTTTTTTACATCTTTCGGACCTTTACAAAATTGAAAGTAATCAATGATAAGTTTACAATTTAAGTAAGCAAACAAAACACATAAAACTAATTAATGAACCAGTTTAAGTGTAAGTTTGTTTGAATTTTCTGCTTTAAAACTGACTTTAGTTCACATCCTTTGACAGTTTACTGATGTGCATAAAACCAGAATAAAACCCGTTTGTCTGTCTGTAACATGAGCACTGCTGGAACTTTCATTTCAGGTTTCCAAAAGATACTAAATTAAGAGTCTTTCTTTAATACAGTTTAATAAGTGGATTAAAAGGATGAAAAATGACTCAGAGCTGGAAAGAAAAGCATAAAAAAGCAGTTACATGAACAACTTCGATACACTTCAGTGTCTTTGTAATTAAAACAAAATAATTTCCACAGAATGGTATAAAAACGGAAAACTGTTGTTTTTTTTTTTTTTTAAAAACGGCACCACATAAACTGCCTGTGAATTACTGATTTATAATCATGAGACTTTTAAAGCTCAGGTAAATGAACGTCGGGGAGGAATGATTTAGGCTGAAATTGAACCTTAGAAAAACACATCCGAGGTAAAAATAAAAAATAAAAATATGTATGCACGTGGATAAGAAAACAAAAACAAACCCATCAGCTGATGCATACATGGAACATTTATCAAAAATATAAGCGAGTCTCGTGCGCCTGCAAACTCACAGGAAGCGTCGACCGACCCTGCAACTGCGATTAAACGGCCGCCATCAGAAGATACGACGACTCAGCAACCTGCAGGAATCCTCCCTGAGCTCCTCCAGTTTTTCAGCCCCCCCTCCTTCATGATTTCACACATCAAGCCTGTCTGGACTCCTCTTCACTCAGACTACCTCCCACGAAGTGCACAAGTTAAAAGCTTCGACTTTAAACACACACACACAGATTTTAAATCAGACGTTTCCAGAACAAACGTTAACCAAACTCCACGACAGACCAGTGTCGGTTTGAAAACACAGCTGACATTTTTTTACACTTCAGTAGTGCTTCGTTATTGTAGTCCCTTTAGTTTGAATGCTACAGTAATTAATAACAATCACATTTTTGTTGCCTCAATTAATTTGCTCTCAAAGTTGAATTATTGAAGCTTTTGCCCCTGTTTAGGGTCTGAATCACTCAGCGAGGTGTGGGGATTCTTCTATTACCTGGTAAGTTTGACGACTTTAGTTCAGGACTGAAAGCTTTCTGCAACATTTCTTTAGTCAACTTTCTGCAGATTTCAGCTCTTCCAGTCTTTGTTCTTGAAAATGGAAAGACAGCTTTTGTAAATCTAATGAACACCAGCAAGTACAAACAAGCTCATTCGTGATGCAATTATTAGATTAAGAGGTCCCGTTATGCCAAAACTGAAATCGGTGCCATCATTTGTAATATTAAATATTGTTATCCCCGCTGTAAATCTGAATGAGGCTTAGGCTTTTATCAGAAACAACCGAAGCTTCACTAAAAGACCCGTTTTATGACCTTTTACCACTGGTTTGTACAACATGATGCGACAGTGGAAGAAGAGCGGAAACTGGAGAATATTATCAGGCGTACAGACAGGGACACTTAAAATATACTACACTTAGTTTCTGACATAGAAAGTGCCACAAAATTAAGATAATGAAAAGAAGAGGTGCAGAAAGTTTCCAGCTCGACAATCACAGCTTAAAGAGAAAAATAAATTTGGCATCTCTGAGCTCGAACCTCAAACAGTTCAGCGCCGATTTCAGAGAAATGATTCACGGTTTGAAGTTTGGTTAAGCTTAGTGTTTGACTTGGTTAGCAGACGACTTAAAAAGGCACAAGTTCGGTCTCAGAAACCGAGCAAATAAAAGCTCTTTCAGTCGGGTATAAAGTGTGTTTGTGTGCGCAGAACAACGTGCATCGACTTGCAGGGTCTTCACTGTAGAGCAGCAGAGAGGAAGGGATGAAGGATCTGGAGGATGAGCAGCAGTCTAAAACCAAGAACAGAGCAAAGTTTCACTAACAACATTTAAAATGCATTTTCTCCACACAGTCAGCAAACTCTGGATTATTATTTTTTTTATTGCAGGGGGGCGTGAGCTTCTATAATCAGGCCTTCATGTTTGGAAAATGACTTCATGTTTTTAAGAAGACAGCAGTAGTTTTAGAAACAAAGAATATATAAATATTCACAAGGTAGTAGCACTTGAATACGGTCATTTTTGCTAAAAGTTTCATTCTGCAGCAGCACAACAGTCCTAAAGCAAAGCAAAGCATGGCCTGACCTGATCCCTGATCAGTACAGGAGTCAAATACGTGAAGGCAAAATGCTGATCTTTGTTGCTGCTTGTATGCATGAAGTTACAGCAAGAAATTATATTGAATAAAACTGTAATTTGTACGAGAAAGCAAGAGGCTTAGTGTTAATCCCTTGTACCATCTGTTCTTGATATTTGATGCTTGAACGAGAAAGAAGGGAACAAGGAGGTCAAGTAAATAAGACGTTTAAAAAAACGATAGGAGAAAATGTATGAAGCCATAGGTGTAACAACCGTCTACAGAAAGTAAACATTAAAACCTAGATGTGTTCTCTCAGTACGAAGCGCTCAGAAGGCTTCCTCTCTTCAGCTTACAGATATGTGACAGCGCTGTGGAGCGCAGCAGCCTGTAAGGTAAATAATGGGCAGCAGTGAAATCATTGTGTCACTGGAAGTTTTGGGGCGTGCCGCTTGAGGATGTCACATCGTGTAACATGCACTGTCTTTACTCTCCATCCCGTAGAGTCGCAGTGTGGAAACATTTCTCCGGGTGCCAGACAGGCCGTTCAGCAGCACACTCATCCCCGCATCAGTTTCAGTCAACTTCATCCACCCCTCCCTCCATCCAACCTCCGTTTTATTCTTACGACGGCTGATAAAACTACTGCAAGAATGGCCGACGCTGCACTAATCAGCACGTCGCAGAGATCAGGTTTGTTGTGTCTTCGTGTGAGGACTGCGCTAAGACAGGAGCACGTCCCAGTGAGAAGCTTAAATTTCCCTGAAGGCATAAAATATATGTCCTGATGTGGAGCAGCCGTCGTATAAAGCTACCTTTAATCTAATCAACAACAATAAAAACAACAAGAGTAAAACAGCTGTGAAGACTTAAAATGTACAGGAAGTAAAGATCAGAAATTCAGCAAAAGAGCAAAATTAAGGAATTTATCAGCTGGACAGTTAGTATCACTAGAAAAAAAAAGTCCATCAAATCTGTAAAAAGCCCCCTGCAGGAGTGAAAGCCATAATCTGTGGGGAACCATTAGAACAGAATATGTAAGAATTTTAGCAATAATCATCCTGACTCCTAAACCTAATAAATATATGAAAACACAAAAAGCATTTCTCTTTTGTGATTCCACCAAACTAAATGAGCAAAGCACAATTTTCTTCTTGTGCATGATGCATCACTTTGACCCTTGGATGAGGCCGTTATCAGCAGATCATTTATTTAGTCTTGTTCTGCAATTCTCTAACAGCAGCTAGTTTATAAACCAGCTCCTCCAGCCGTTTATCTCCATGTGCTCACCTCCAGTTTTCTGTCTAAAATACAGTCCACAAAATGTATTATAAGAGTCAGGAACTACTTTTGGCTTTTATTAAATGCTACAAAACGATGCACCAAATTCTCTGCTTGGGAGTGGCAAACCTCTCAGGACTACATCCCCACCACGCCGCCGCTCCCTCTGCTCGGCTGCTTCCTGTTAAACCGAATAAAAGACAGCACTCACACGGAGAGTAGCAGCAAACACTAAATCCTATTTTGTTATACTTGTCTTAATGGTAATTTTATACTTGAAAAACAAACATTTCAGGGTTTGTTTTTGTTAGAGACGGCTTGCTCAACTTAGCCGACCTAATTCTTACAATAAAAACAGCAGATAAGCCAGAATTAAAGGCTTCATTTTGAATGTTTGTTGCACAAATCTGAAAGGTCCGTCATCAAACTGTTCAGTGCTTGGATGAAGTGAAAGTTTAACTTGAGCCCAGCGGCCACTGAATAAAGGGCTTCTTCACAGGGTCTCAGGTGGGACAACACTAAAGAGTCAGTCTGGCACTTTAAGATCAGTTCCTTTAATTTTAAATCCAGCTGTTCAATAAATGCAACTTCTATCCAAAACCCAAAGTTAATAAACCCAAGTTGCCTTCATTACCATCCCATATTTTCTCTGATCATTAAATGTTTTCCTGCTTAGTTCAACAGTTTACCGTTTAACTGAACATTAATTACCTTTTTCAAATGAGCTCGTCAACAGGAAGGTGAGATCTTGAGTGCAATGACTCAACGTAGGCCAAGGCACTCTGTAAGGAGGTGAGACAGTAGCCTTCCTCGCCTATCAAATACCTGAAAGGGAGAATCAGGAGTTAATAAATAAACCCCCATTTACTTTCGCTGTCTGCAAAATTCATTAAAAAGGTCAAACACAGAAACCCAAAGAGAGCTGCAGCATATAAAACAAGACCAGGCTGGAGGAAACTGTCCCAAACATCCATCGGAGCGGAGCATTTTGACCCACTTCGTTTCGGTCACTGAGGTGGTGGGCGATAAGACAAAAGATCTCTGCCGGAAAGTTAGTTTCCTTCTCCTCTTTCAAAACTTTTGTACACAAATAAGGGTGGGGAAATTGATGACAGGGGGATTGACACATGAATAAAGAAGTGATGAGTCAGTTTTTTTCTTTTTAATTCCAGAGACAGCAGACTGTGTGGGAGAGGAGGGCTGCGAAGCAAGTTGACTCCGGCTGACCTTGGACTAATGAGGGCGAAACACGAGACGAGCTGCAGCCAAGATGCGCCGCTGCATGGGTAAACATCAACAGAGGACGTGGAGAACACAAGAACCTCACCCCTCGACTGTGACTCGGAAACTGACAGCGAAATGCAGCTAATGTACCATTTGTTTGGCTGAGTAACCAAAAGGTTATGAGTTCAACACATACCAGAACTACAGCACGCTGGCTGACGAGACAGGGGACAAATACAAGTTTTAATTTACATCCTTCTATCAGTTTGCCCAAATAAGCAAACAACAATAACCTACTGAATGAGGTCTTAGTGACCTTTACCCCCAAAATATAATCTATCTGATCATTACAAAAAAGAGACATTTCAGGAAATATTCCAGTCAAAGAGTTCAAAAATAAAACTTTACTACAAATTTAAAAAAGGCAAACAAGCAGAGTTGCAATTTATTGGAAACTAAAACATCTCCAGGTTTGTTAGTCTTCATGTGGTTAAAGGTACACTAACAGACACCTTGTTGGTCATTACCTGTAAATATGTACTTGTAAACGTTAAAGCTTCACCGGCTGATATTGTGAACTGCATCCAGGGAGATTTAACCCCCCCGCCCCAGGCTTTGACTGAACTTCCTCCTCGTAGCTCTGTGGTTCCCCATCTTTCCTCCACTCAAACACTCCAAACCCACTGAACTGTATAAAAATAAAGTGGAACTTTATTTGCATTTTTATAGGGCAGAAAACCCAAATCTCAAATATCCTGACGTTTTCTGGCAGGAGATAATCTAACCAGCTGCCTTTTAAAGCACCAAAGTTTTTAATGGCTGTGACTAGACCTTTAGGGTGTGGTGAGGACTCGCACGCTATGATACCAAGATAGATATTTGTCAAATAAAGACCACCAGTAGCCCTTAACAGCTACAGTTCATGTTTTTATTTGGTGTGAAGGAGTTTAAATCACTCGAATGAACACTAGACGCTGATCCATGTTTAATTTTTCAGGCTGAAATACTCAGATTTATTTTGTGTGAGCTCAATATGTTGCAAAAATCTTCTTAAACATGGGGGTACATTTGTTGAAACTTAAATGTAGGTAACTGCTGAAAACTAGGTATGCAACAGCAAATGTTTTGGAGTGTTTGTGAACGCAGAGTACCATTGGTAGCATGCTAAAACTGACTCTAATTTAAGTTTATTACAAACATTCTGCACGCGTCTTTAGTTTTGATCTCAAGTATGTGCTTCCCTCCAGTTACTAGCCACTTCTGAATGCTCTCATTTATCAAAACAAATAGCAACAACGCTCCTTTTCCATTAAGATGACTCACCCCTCGTGAATGAACTCCTCCAGAGCGGCACATTCTGATACCAGCTGGGGACACTGACACCGCAGAGCCACGAAGGACAGGATGGGCAACAGGTCGTCTGCGCCGCTGTCGGACCAAAGCAGGAAAAGAAACGCAGAAAGTAAACAAACAGAGCAGAGGCTAACAAAAAGTGACATTTACAGAGCACTTTGGCGTGCGCTCTCTGGGGCAATGAATGAAAACAAATCCAATGAAACTCTTAATGGGGGTGCGTGATCAGGGCTGGAAATTATAGCGCTATTTTCTTCCCCCAAGATCTGTAGGGAGGACAACGTGTAGCCTGAGAGATGACGGTCTGATAGCATTTTCTCTGTGTGCAGACAGCTCATTTGTTTATCAGGACTCACACGCAGGGCTAAATGCTGGGTTGCTAGATTGCGTGAGAAGGCGGGTTGACGGCCTTCGACTGACCTGGCTGCATGCAACTGGATACTCTCCTTTTTCTGCAGATTCTGGAAGGTGTGGACAAGCTCATGTAACCGCCGTGAGCTGGACCACACATACTCGCACAATTGCAACCCTGAATTATATTTGTCAGAGTTCAGTTTTGTAAACATCCATCCCCTCACACGACAACTTGAGTCTCTGCATTCCAAAGACACAATGCACTCCAGTCGCACGCATAAATACTAATTACAGAGTTTAAATCAGTTCTGACTCTGGGTTTGCCTCGTTATGAAGGAATGAACAGAAATAAGTGGGAATATTTTTTATCAAAATGAGGAAAAATGGTAACTAAGTAAGCAGTACAGCAGAAGAATGAACAAAAGCTCCAAATCGGTCAAAGATTTTACATATGAAATGCTTATTAAAGAGTTAAACAGTAATTAGTACAATAAAAAATAGTGTGTTTGGGCAGTTAAGACAATAAGAGTACGACCAAAAGAAATAAATGATTCATGTAAAGTCACTCTACGTGTAGCTTCTCTGTCAGCAGAATGTTTCAGAGAAATCCACCTTCAAATCCTAAATCAAGATTATTGATGAGTCAGTGACAGAGAAAGACGCCTGTATTTAAATAAACTAAGAAAGCAACAAACAGATCTGCACTCAGGACAGAAAAACAAGTACAGACAGGCCAAATTTAATCTCATCACTAACCTTAAATAAAATTCAGAAGGGCGAGTTTTAAAATTCCTAATCATCAAGAATATTTGTGCTGCATTTAAATAAAAACTAACTGATATTGTAGAAACAAAACTATTTTGCATCTTACTTCAAAAGATGTTTTGATTATGAATTTCCCCCTCCATTTAAAGATTATTTCAAAAGAAAATGCAGACATAATGGTGGAAACTAAATAATCAGGAATTTAAATAACCTTTTGTGCTTTGTCCATGTCCGACTTATGTTTTCATTTGTATATTTTGGAATGAACAAGTCGTTTTGGTGTGCTGGGAGCACGCAGAACGATCTAGGAGCGTCACGCTTTTCTAAAAAGAAAGGTTCGAGTGCCGAGCTCAAGACCCTGCTCGACTCTTTACTCAGCCAAGGATGATCATTTCACACAGACGCCAATAAAAGGAGACAGATATGGAACAGCAGACATCGCCTCAGGAGTTTTCCCTCCCACATAAAAACACCGAGATCTAACTAAAGAGGATAAAAGAACAAGTGTACGTTGGGAACAGTAATGAATGAGGCAGCTTTTTGAAGAGGAATATAATATTTTATGGGTTTTGGGATGAATTTACATCTTGATGTTTATAAGCATGCTTAAAAAAAGTGATGATATAGTTTCATGCAAGTCCAAAGTGTGACCAACCAAATAAATGTTTACTTTAAGACCATTTTTTATGTCATTTTCTATTGTGGTCACAATTTTTGTCTGATTTTAGAATATTAATGTCAAAATATTGTCACTTTGTTAAATTTCAGGTGAAAGATGACCCGGGTGGTAATTATAGTTAATATAAATAGAGCACAGTTTGCTCTTTGGGATCTGGTTCAGTGTTTAATATGAAGCCACAACAACAGATACAAAAAAAAACTGCATCCATTCTGCCAAAATGGACAAAACTCTATTGTACGTTTTCAGTTATTGTTGGTGCTACAACCCATTTACGCTTTGTCTGACTCAACAAATACCCATGTCTGTTGTTCTTCTCCCCCAAACTGCTTTTTGAGCCCTGGGTTTGCTCCGAGCTCAGACAGAACGACCCACTTTAGGGCCTGGTCAGTGAGGAGCGCTCTGCAGGGGGGCAACAGACCCAGGACGGCCCCCGCTGTGCCAAGCCTGAGTGAGCACTGATGAGAGCTGACAGTGCAGCCACCGGGGCACAAAGTCCTGAAATTATGCTCCGTAATTCCAATGGACTTTTTGAAAGAGTTTTTCCCCTCTCTAATATATGCACAGAGCAAATGAGGAAATGGATTTGGAAGTTTTAATGAGGCCTACTGCTGGGGAATTAATAAGACAAAACGGACGACATCTTTCCCTCTCCTAGACGATGTTTTCCTCCCTCAGAAACAAACTTTACATTTCTCTACAGAGACTTAATTCAGCTGAAGTTTTACTCACACGGCTGCAGTTTTAGGAGCAGAATCCACCTCCTGAAGACACCTATACTCCTCGGCACAAGCACAGATCAGACGCAACGTCCGAACTGTAAAAAAAAGCATGAAACGCAATAATCAAGGCTTCAATTTTAACACAAAAACCCCACTGAAAAATACTTAAATGTAAAGATACCAGGTTTGTGATATTGTTGCATGTAAATGATGGCTACAAAAAGAAAAGAGCACCACCCGCAGGAACACAAAGGAAACGAATGTTTAAGTAACTGAAACAAATACACGATTATAATAATTATAAATGTGATAGACTGCCATTTAAACATGCATTTGTGAGCTAAACTTGTGTTTCTAAGATACAGAAATTGTTTGTCCGGACTACTGATCTCTACAGAAACTCAGAATACCACAATGGGTAGTTCAAAAATAAGCTGACGAAAGGTTTAAAGGGTTCTGTGTTGACGTGGCTCTGTGGTAAAGAGACTGTACTTATATAGCACCTTTCTAACCAACCTGGCTACAGAAAGCACTTTAAAACCAACCTGTGCCTTTATTTCCCCATCCACACACACGTTACAGCTAAATTTACTTGTTTAATCTAAACCTGTGAACTCAAAACGGTTGACTGCCCCCTAAGGTGAAAGCTCTTAAAGGTTATCTGCATGGAGAGATGGGTTTGGTAGAACAGGAAAACACGATCCGACTTTTTAATGAAACACTAACCGATACATTCCAGCTTCCTCTGTGGACAGCAGTCTTTAAAGAGCAGCTTAAGCTCCTGGACAGCAGACTCGTAGGGGTAGGAACCTTGGAGAGCACTGGTGTCCTGAGGAAAAAGTTTCTGGGGAACACCGACATCTCCTGGAGAGGCGTCGCAAAACAACCTCATGCTTCTCTCAAACACTTGCTCCCTTTCTCTGAGGACCCTCCTGACAAAGAAAGACAAACATCAGGCTGGAAAACAAGAAAAATAATAATGATAAAACTGATTGCTAAAAAGAATGATGTTTGCAATCAAGTTACAATTTAAAATGACTGAATTTACAAGAGATTTTACCCAAGTGACGATTTTAAACATTTCAGGTAAACAGATTATGTATTTATTTCTACATAACTGGTTGTTTTTAATGGGGGATGCAAGTAAACTTTGTTTTTTTATGCTTTGGTTTCTTTTAGAGGAACTGTGAGTGAGACAATCCATGAGACAAATGGAAAGCGTAAGAGCTGTTAACATGTATTAATCTGACTCATGTGAAAACAGCAATTTTCACCAAATATGAGAACTTTATTTAACAGCCTGTAAGATATCCAAATATTTTTGCTTAAAAAATGAAAATAGAAGAATGTAACTCATGTAATTATCTTTCCTGGAAACTATTTTACCGTGCTGCTGATGGAGGGTTATAGGTGAGACTACCTGAAAAGAGAAATGAGGGCGCCCCACAGAGGCGTGAAGAAGGCTTCCTCTATGCTGGCAAGACATAAATCCTTAAACCGGGCTGTGTTCAGACACTCGAAGGACAGCAAACAAAGTGAAAGGAGCTGATCTGAAACATTAAAACATAAAACAGAGTTATTATCACTGAGCAGAAGTCTGCGCCGTTGAGATCGAGCTGTAAAACTTCTGCTCACCGATTGCGATATGAATGTCTTTCACAGTAGACTTCAGGTGCTCCTTCAGCGCCCTCATCTCCAGCTCCGCCACGTGAATCTCGTCCAGCTCCATCGAGGGGTCACAGGTCAGCTCAGAATCCAAGGTGCTGTCGTTCGTGCTGCTGTGAGGCGGATTCCAGTCCAACTGGGACAGGAACTGCTCCAGATCTTCAAAGGAGTTCTCCCGGTCCACGGTGTCCTGCGTGGGAGGCTCCTCTGCGTCCACATCCTCGTCATCCAAGTTGGTGTTGTTGTGAGAGCGTAAGGGGGACAGCGAGGAGTCTGTGCTGAAGCTCTGACCACCAAGACTACTGCCAGCAATCCTGATGGACTTCCTGTGACTCTCTGATTCAACGTTTTCACAGAAACAGATTAGAGTTCATTTTCCCATCACAGAATTAAGATTAATAAAAAAGCTAGACATGACATTTACAGAACTGCTTTTTTTTTTTTTTTTTAAACATACATCAAGAGTTAATGAAAAAAAAAAAGTGCCTAAAAAGCAGACAACTGCATAAAAACAATCTCAAACCTATCGATTTAATCCTTCACGTTTTTCCATACCCTTAGTGCAGAGTGAATAATTTTGTTTTATTCAAACAAAAGTTTATTTTGACTCACGTTAAAACAGACATTTCTAAAAACTCGCTGCTGTTCCAGATTTAATTCTAGACGCCTCATTTTTAAATCACGTCAGTGTTGTACATCTTCTGTACATCTCTTTATTTGTAATCAATCTTATCTTTATCTTTTGTGCTAATTAGTGATATGATACTTCAGAGGATATATAAATTCATTTTGCCTTCACGATTACTACAAGAGGATCATATTGATGCTGATTTTACTTACAAATCTGTTTTTAACCAACCCACTCCCACAAACACCTGATTGCAGTTTTTACCTGGATGAAGCAGGTTATGAACGCTGTGTGAGGATCTCAGGGACAAGGTAGGACTCTGAGGAAGACCTTTGCTAACGATGGGGTACAGCTTGTTGTAAATTCGGTACTGGTGTTTCCTCAGCAGCTTCACCACTGGGTGGTCCGACCGGCTGAAAACACAACAAATACTAGTTAATCCTCCATGCCTGTACAGATACAGTGTGACGGCAGCTTTAAAAAAGGTGATAATTGCTTAGTTCAGAATCTTCACTGTATGTAGTTTGAAAACTTTTCTGATGAATCTACAGTTCATAGAATCTGTTTGTAAAAATAATGTACATAAAATATAAGAGACAAGTGCCTGCTCTGTTTAGACAATTTATTAGTAATCTAGAGTCAATCTGAAAGCCTCAAAATTTACAAAATCAAGGCATGAACACTTAAATTTCCATACATTTTCCATACATGAATATGAAGGCTAATGAAATCCAGTAAACTAATGGGCTAACCTGTTGAACATATCAGAAACATGTATTGCCTGTAGCTGTAATGAAATAAAACAATTATCTAAAAGTAAACGTGGTAGTTCCAGAGACAGATGTAGAGGTGACATATTTGAGGTATAAACTGGTTCAACACGAGTTGAAAGGTCAGTAAATCCCAATTTAGCCACAAAGTGTTGGTCATGTTAAAACTAACAAAATGACAAAGTAAACAGAATCCAGAAACTGATTCCAATCAGGTGTAACGAGTCAAAGGTTTATCCTGAGACAGAGTTATTGATAATATTCATAATCGATTGCTCTGAGTTCACCTCAACGATATGAAGCCCATAACAGAACTGATTAGATTTGAGGTTAAAATCTAACTTGTTAAATATAGTTTAGGATATGTCAAACAGAAGTTAGACCTCTTTCGTAGCAGACTCTTTGAAGCAAAAGGTAAGATTATTGTGCCTGAAAGCATAACACTAAGAAGCTTCCTTTTACCAACCCCAAACTTAGCAAACATACAGAAAGCAAACTAAATACGGTGACTGAACCGCCTGTGAATTTATTTGTCTTTCTGACGGTTTGTGACAGAATTTGGTGAGTATTCATTTCACTGGTAAAAACTAAAAACAAAGCATGGATGTTCTCTTAAACCCTCACATCGCCGTCAATTACCTGAGCAGATAAAAGACCAAATCTGACACTAATGTGATGTCAGGATTCTTCTTTATGTTGGCTTTCCACTGTTTGGGCCAATCCTAAAAGCACAAAATATGCGTTAAGTACAACTCAAACACAAAAACATGAGGTACAATTTGAATATGAAAATGAGGTGCACTGATTGGTTTATCATACAAATCATTCATCTAAATATACACTCGAACGATAAAAAGTCACACTTCCTGGGACCTCTGCAACAAACGGTCAGTTACGTTGGATGTTTCTACAGATCTTGCCACCACACTTACGTGATCTTGCTCATATTCCAGGACATTGGCATAAAGAGAACGCTGCTCTTGCTCTTCTGCTGTCATTGCTCCAGATGCAGCAAACCTCCTGTTCAGATAAAAACACAAACAAGTTCATTTCTGTGGATTTTCAGGCAGACGCACATTACTTGCCAACCTTTAGGGTCTACAGTGAACAATTAGATGTCGTCTTTTTGATTTAGAAAGTGTAGAAAGTCATTTCCTAAATAAATATTACACAAAAAAGTCATTGATAACCTTTACAGCGTTTATGGGAAAACTTATACTTAATTCCTGCCAATGAACTTAACACACTATAAGCAAAGAGAATGTTTTACAAAACTACAAAGAAATAAAATATTTTAAAAAAATAAATAAAACAGGCAAATTTAGGACAAAGGAGCAAAAAACAAAGATCCTTGCACATATCCTGAATCATAATATAAACAATCTGTTTAATCTTAATGTTATTCTATATATCATTTTGATAATGTGAAAAACTTTAACAGCTTTGAAAATTATGAGGAATTTATTTCTAGGTGAAACAGCAAACTTTGCGACCCGAAACGATTTACAAAACTGACTAAACCCTTTCAGAGAATTAACGGAGAGCTGTGGAGTCTTTGGAGCTGTAGATAACGCCACAAACAGATAACAGACTGTGTAGAAAGTTCTCTGGTTTAATTTGAGTTTTGTTGCACTTTGGAGCACAAAGACTGTGTGCATAATGATATCACTGCAAGAATTAGGAGACAACGAAAAACAAACTCGAGGCAGGGAATGTCAAAACATAGTAACTGATAATTCCTCGGTAAACAGTTGGACAGACCTAGAACCAATCAGAGCACAAAAAAGGGAGGAGGGGAGTTAAAATGGACGCCTTACATATATGCACGCAGAACCTGAGTATACCTGTTGGCTTCCTCCTGTAGCCTTAGTCTTCTCTCCTCCATTTTCCGTTGGAGCTGATGTTAACATTAAGGGAATCTCCAAATATCAACTTCAAACCAGATCAGCCAACAGTGGTGGTGTTCATAGATGAGGAAATCGGCTTTAAAGCTTTAGGCGTGGACATTTCTTTCTGGAGAAGCATTACTTTTAAGATGCAAAATGCCTCAAATTAACATTCTTGCTTTTTGCTTTCTTTGGAGTGTTTGATTATTTCCACACATTTCACCACAAACGAATAACGGTTGAGTTTAATTAGGAATGAAGCATTAGAGAAAACATTTTTAGAACCAAATCACTGGTCAAGCAACAAAATGGAGACTTTTCACAACAAATAAAGACTAGATGTCCAAAGGATACAGCATCTTGCCTGGCCTTGGCTATGATGAGATTCTCCATCATCTGCCGCTGGAGAGAGAGCGTCTGCATCGGGGAGGAAAAAAATGTTTTTAAAAGTAAAAGATGTTAAAATATGACCCCGTAAATTTAAATAAAATCATCATAAACATCCTTTACATTGCAAAGAGCATCTTTTAAAGAAATGACAAACATTTCTGACTTGTTCGTTTAAACTTTTATTGAATTTAAAAACTGGCAAAACAAACAAATTGCACACACTTGCACAGAAACCCAAAACAAGCAATGACAGACATGGCTCCCAAAACAAGAACAACAAAATCAACATAAGAAACTGGCATAAAAATAAGCCTCCGGCAGTCCTTTTTTTAAACCCGAAGTGAGATGCCATCTTCCTATAAGCTGACTTTAAAAAGGTGCAGTCCCAATCCTTATTTTTTCAGTCCTTTGTCACAATTTAGACACAAATTTGGCTTCTTAAAATAAATTCAGTAACTGCAAACAAATGAATGAAACTTGAGCTGGTATCCTAACAGACATTGTCCATAACAAAGTCACATAGTCCAGGATGTGTATATTAATATTTTTGCTGAATCTCGACACTAAATTGGTTTGAAATTTTTACACACATTAAATAAAACATCTGTTTCATATTTACATTACAGCAAACACAAAGAAAGCCTTCAATCGATGCCATTTAACATATCTGGGGCCTGTGTCAAAGTGGAGCATGTTAACACTGTACAATATCCTGGTCCACACATATTGAAAAGAGCGGCACAAAATATATGAACTTGTTTCACTTTTACAACATTTCTAGGGAAAATGTGAGTTGGTCAAATACTGAGGTTAAAAATAAAACAAAGACCTAAAGCCACAATGAGTCCATCAGATGTCTGAAGTCTCAACAAAACGAGCACAGAAATCAAACACCAGAAGTGAGACAGAAATCTGAGTCAATCATTAAAAAAAACACCAAAACATTACACAAGCTGCCTTCATCTCATTACCCAAGATGTCTCCAAACATCCAGATAACACAACCATTTCACTTCTCACAGAAAAGTGGCTTAAATGTTTGCTAAATGCAAACTATGATGGCACAAAAGAGAGGCCTTTAGGTTAGTTAAACACCCCAAAAAATCATATAAAAAAAATGGGAAATGGCAGAAAATGTTGTGTAAAAGCTCCTGATATTTGATTAATTATTCTAACTCAGTGCTATCAGCTTGTTACCACAATAATATACACATCAAAATCAGTGACAAAACCTCATTTACTAATTCTGTTGCAGAGTAAATAAACTTAAGAAAACACTAAATCCAGTGAGCTTTACACCAAAAAACATCATTATAATGCGCGATATTGATTAGAAATAATGCATTATTGTTTGGTATTTTTAAATGGAGTACAGAGAAGGTGGGAGTTTTACTTTACATTTAACTTTTGTTGACTCAAATTTCTTAAATACCAGCGTTGCGTTTACGTACCTTTGCTCACGTGCTTAAAGTGTCCGAGGGGGGGTTAAAGAAACGTACCTGACGTTAATTAGCTAACATTAAGTTAGCTGACCTCACTTTACCTTTACAAACGTCTTTAGTTTTCTCCAGTAAGGACGGAGCTCCACTTGATTCCGAAACATTTTGCGTATCTGAATGACAAATTGACATAATTTACCTTAAAAAAAGGCTGATTTTTTTTTTAAAGAATGAATATCGAAAATAGAATTTACCAACGGTAAAGAAAGAAACAATTAAAGTAATGGTAAAGGCTTACCATTTTTTCCTCCTAAAACTGAGAAGATTCTGAGACAAAGTAAGAGAAACTAGGACAAAAGCGTCTTCTGTAAAGCTACGACTTCATCTAGGGTTAAATAAGCCAAAAGTCTCCTCGGAACACTCCCCCATCTTACCTGGGTTTCCACCACTGACGGAGATAGCGTCGGACCGGAAATGCAACCAAATACAAAATAAAAGCACCGGAAGTCGACGTTTTGAACGTGATTCCTGCCTGATTACACTCGTTTGGTTTTTTTTAACTTAATGTTTATAAGTTGTTGTTTTTTTATACTCTGAATAACTGTATCGGTTATGTTCGACATTGTTTTAGTAATATTCAGAATATTTTAGATATATGTTTTTGCTCCTCTTAATTTTACAGCAGTTTTGTCCATACTGTGTGTTTTAAATGGGCTTTATAAACAAACTGACATAACTTTAGAAAACTGTTATGTGCTTGAATAAATAAAAATATGTACCAGTAGTGCCACTGGTCCACCGACTATGATATACCTCTCTGGGTTGTTCTAGTTATGTGCTGTTTTTCCTGTATGCAGAATAAATTGTGGTTGAAAAACCACCCTGAAGTTTTTCAATTACAACTATGACTCAATTAATATCAAATCCAGTTTTCTAAACATTCTGAGAAGGGTAAGTCAAACCAGCTAAACTAAGAAACTAGACACAACTATACTTATCCTATATACAGTATGTAAACTTTCATCTTAATTGGACCTGTATACAGAGATTTGAATAACCAGTTTTTTTGTTTTAAGTAATGCCACCTCCAAAATATATACACTTGGTCATAAGTTTGAACATAATTAGAGATGATGACAAGTAAACACAACCAATCATTAGCATCACTGCTCTAAGCAAGTAAAAACATGAAGTGGATTATTAAAACTGTTGCACTGGAAATTTGTCCTGAAGACTTTCCATCTTTCTGTCTGATATTTACATTTGCAAAGCATGGTCTTCGTGAAATATGCATAGATGTCTATCTTCTTCAAAAAAAACCAAATCTCACTACTTTTCTGTAATAAAGTTGCCATCAAAGAAAAGGAAATGAGCTTTTCCAGGAGCACTGATGTAAGCTCATGCCATAACTGAGTCTTGGTTTTGGACTTTTTGCTGATAGCAGTTTTGAAGTTTGAAATTGGATGGTCCTTTACGTTGTATAATCATTTCCCCCCACAAATTTTAAATAATGGAAATATCTTCCAAAAGTGCATGTTTCTACTGTATGAAGGGGCTTTCAGAGGAGTTAGTACTGCCACAAGACGAGGTAACAAAAGGCTTACAGTGAAGTGTTAAGAGGCAATTGTTATATAACTCCATTACAATGTTTGACAAATGTTTCCCAGAGTAATCCCTTTTCATAGTGATTATATCAGTTACTGCTGATTGTCAGTTCTTGACGCAGTGGAGGATCAGTGATCAGGAGCGTCCATCGTTGGGTTGTGATCGTGTCCTTTCTGCAGGTAATTTCTTCCAGATTTTCTGAGATTGGCTTGTAGAAGATTTAAGATGCAACAACGGCTGTTTTCACTCTTAAAAGTGATTCAAAGCTTCAGAGTCTGCTTCACTTAGAGGCCTACCTACCAGGTCCTTCTGTAGCCAAAGGCATGAAGTCAAGATCTTTCTAATGTCGTGATAAAACTCTGTTTCAAAAACGGGCACCAAAAACACCAAACAACAAAAGACCACTTGTACGACAACAAACAGAGGAAGGAAAACATCTTGAATGCTCTACATTTGTACAAATCATCTCTCAGCGACAAGGATGCAAAAGATTTGTCAAAGTCCTCGTGGGAAATCACTCAAATTTCTTGACTTCTTAAAGGTCTACCATTTCACGCTCCAACCCAACAAGTGGCCTGAAGTGTGAAACTGTAAACCAATAAGTTAAATGCTGTGGCACAGGTGAAATAAACAGCATGTATACAAGCGTTTTCAGGAAGGTACCAGTGATTTTTATACACATGAGCACTGACATGTAGAAGGTTTTAGGATACAGTAAGAATCTGTTAGAACAGAATCATCCAAAGGTTCAACCCTTTTCTAGCTGTTTCAGTAATTTCAAGAAGGTGGAAACAGAATAGAGAGGAAAAGTGAAAGTTGAGCTAAAACAGCTAATCTCATGTTATAGTATCTGACAATTACAGGGGCTGTATAGGGCATGAACTGATCACGTTAAAGCTTATTAAGACGCCTTACAGTGTATATATAGAAACTGTAATAAAACAATGAATGTATAAGTGGCTTGTATCATTGTAGTAGTGGTATTTCACACACTGCCTATTTGTGTGTCAAGCTGATAAAGTAATAGGAGGTGACAAAAATACAAAAGAACATGAAACTTGCAGAAACAAATAACAGCAGGAGACCGAAAACGGTTCCGTCTCCCATTGTTCTTACTTTTATTGTATCATATAATACAAATACTTCAAACTTACTAAAGAAGTCTTCTGGTATGCCTGCCCAGGTGTGAGTCTTGCCAGACGGGCTTCATAGTTTGCTTTCAGCTTCTGGTTCATACGTGAAGCTTCTTCTAACGGTGTCAGCTCCCTGTAGAACATCCAAATTTAAAAAAGGCAAAGGCACAAAAACAACTGTCTCTACACCGATCAACAAGACAAACTGAGCAAAATGAACATTGTAGCCTTGTCAACCACTCTGGACATTTATATAAATTATGAAGCTGATTCAAATTATTCTGTGCTCTTCTCTTCAAGAACAAGAACTTGGAGTGTTTTGTTCTTTTGATAAAAACAAACAATTTAGAAAACTGTTTGAACTTCTCATTTAATGGATGATTTAAGCAGGTTTGCAGCAGTGTTAACCAAAACCTTGGTGCACCTTTCTCTCAGAACATTTCTACATTTCCATCTCATCCATTTTATCCATTCATGTTATCAACCCATCCGTCTATCAGTTGTAATTGTCCCAAACATTATAAAGTTAAAAACAACGGTTACAAATGGGTCTGAATACTAAAATTGTGATCATTTCGAATTTTTTTTAATACATTAGATTTATTATTTTGAAGCACTGTCTATAGATTTCACTTGTATGTAAAATGTACAAAAAATAAATATAAAAACTGAAAACAGCTGAAATTATTGTAATGGTTTCACTTCGAGATTCAGCTACATTGTGCAAACAAATAGCAGACTGCATACATCTGTTTGGAGTTTCAGGTCAAAGTGCTGTTCTCTAATTGAACCACAAAACCTACTGGTTTCAATAAATCTGTACTTATTTGTACTTTGTTACTCACTTTAGGCAATAACGTTTATTTAAAAGGGGCAATATCAGCAGTTCTTGACAAAAACTAAGCCTTACTTTTTGCCTGTGTCCTGTGAAGCCACTGTTTGTAATCTCTGGAAGACTTCGGGAGGCAGAAAAGGAGATAGCTCTCCGCCACCATCTGACAAAACCCGGCGGTGACCGGTCTTTGTCGGACTGTCTGCCTTGCGCCGCGCATCAATATGACTATCAGCAGCAGTGACTGCAACAGCTGAAGTGAAACAGAGAGACAACAAATTGTGGTGCCTTTAAAAGACAAAAAATCTGATGGTGAATAAAAGGGAACTCGGTTTGTATCAACTGGAGTCAGGGACTGGTGAGGGTAATTATAAAGGACATGCTTCTGATTGGAGGGCATTTAACTCACCAGTGTTTGCAGCAGTAGCAGTGGGGAGCCCAGCAGTCTGAAGAGGCTCTGATTGGCCAGCTGAACAAGAAGTAGAAGTGGGAAGGTCAGGAGGGTCAGAGCGCTTTTCTATGAAAGACTTAGCTCGCTCCAGACACTGCTCAGCTAGCCTCAACATTCGCTCCACTTCGACCGCCACCATGTCCTTCTCTGAGGCCGAAGAGAAACAGAAAGAGTCATAAAAAGTGAATAATTTGAAGGAATGGCACCCTGACTGATTAATCTAATGCAAGTCTATTATCGAAAGGTTATCATATTTGAGATCTGATTCAGTTCCAAGTATAACAGTCAACTACTGTCTTTAAGCTGATTAGTTCATTTCTTAATGGAATTGATTAACAAGATGTCCTGCTTGTGTTCTTCTGCTCTCCATAAAGCGAGTCTGCTCTCATTAGCTGCTACATACTTAAACCTCAGAAACTTCTCTCCTCAAGAGGTTCATTTTGGTTAAAGGCAGCAAATCTGTCAATGATGTACGAGAGATAAAGGAGGAGTTCACCTGTTAAAAACTACATTTCTTAATGTAAAACATCAGACAAATTGGTTGTTTTATCATTAATATAATTTCCTTTTTGAGATCAGTAAAGTATGACTCAACTCAATTCTTCCTATGAGTTTAAGAAATTCTAGAAAAACCTCTCCTCTCCACTCCGAGCACAATGCCACATGGGAACTTTCCTTGTCCTGCGAGGGGTACCATGTCTGAACTGTCATGTTTTTGTGATTAAGGTTTATCATCTGGAGCATATCAAGCTCCAGATGATATGCCAAAACAAGGTGTTACTTATATCCTACAAACTTCTTTCCAGCACACAAGATCCCTCTGCAGAAAAAGGAAACAGTCCAAAAATCTGTAACTGTACAGACTGAGCATGCAGTGCACACGTGTGCTTAAATTTGTAACTTACTGCATTTAATAAAAACATAAATAAAAACAAAACAACTGTCAAAGTAAAAGACAAACAGAAGAACAACATGGACACTCGTCACTATTCACACCCTGACAATGTTTCACTGAAAGAATAAAAAGACTAATTCAATTCATGTTTGCTTGTTTTTTCACTTGACCCTTACACTCACTGGACAAGAATGTGTAATTCACAGGTTTTAACAGAAAAACAAAAAAGTTAAACCAACCAGTAAAGATGTTTTATTGCAGGCAGGTCAAACTGTTTCACAATTCAAAATTAGACTGTTGTTTATCTTACTTTGAGGCTCTGCTTCCTCTAAAAGTGTTTGTGAAATGTAGTTGATGGTCCGCAGGTATTCATAATAAGCTTCCTGCAGAGAGATCACAAGTCAGGCAACTAGCAGGGTAAACAATAATGAATGCATAACAAACAGAGATTTGTACATATCTTCACTATAAAATAAAACTGCTGGGGTTTTTATGTCAAAGAAATATGGCAGAGTGCGCCAAACCGGAGTAGGAACACAATGGAATCATGTTCATTAAAACAGATTCTCTGAATGATAACAGTGAGTCAAAGGCAACTGGATAAATCAGTTTTGTATTGAAAATCTTTCTGGGATGAGAAGCAAAACGCCTTTAAGAATAAAAAAGAAGTCCTGAAAAATGTGATGAATGACTGAGAATCTGCACAAGCTTATGTAAGGACAGCATTATGACCATTTCTATCATTGTTCAGTTTAGTGCAGGCAGGGTGGAGTGGACGGAGACAAGTGTCGGGGGTGGTTTGTGACAGGACAGGTCATACAAAGAAAAAGGAGGTTTACAGTATGAATACCTGCGGATGGTTGTGAGACCTGCTGTGATGTGCAGTTAGGACAGGGGTGGAAAACCCTGGTCCTCAAGTGCTACCAACCTGCATATTTTACCTGTTTCTCTGCTCCAGCACACCTGATTTAAATCAATGGGTGATTAACAGGCTTCTGCAGAACATGAAGAGGTGATTTAACCACTGAATCAGGTGTGTTGGAGCAGGGAAACAAGTAAAACATGCAGGATAGTGGCGCTTGAGGACCAGGGTTGCCTACCCCTGAGTTAAGAGGAGGTGGCACTAACAAAAAGACAGGAAGCTGAGCTGGAGGTGGTAAGAGATGAAGGTGATTTTTCACTGGGAGAGACTAACATAAACAGGATTAGAAATGGGCATGTGCAGAGGATCCACTGGACAAAGGACATTAAATATGCAGCTGCCAGGGAGGAACAAGACGCAGACTACAGAGAAGGTTCATGTATGTAGTGAAAAAGGATATACAGATGGTGGAGACTCAGAAAGGCAGAAGTTAAAAGAAGAAATTGCATCAAAAAGCCCATCAAATTGACTGGAAACGATGCTACGTTACGTTACAGGGTCCCTCTAAGTATTTGACTTAATTATCGTTAAATACAGTATAGTCAGAAACAGCACTCAGTGTCTCAACAGATGTTAAAATAATTAATATGATAAGCAGACGACATTAACATTAGTCAGCTAATAGCGTTAACCCGGCAGGTGTTTCCTGGAGTGTCAGCCTCCGCCCCCTCCGTCTGTTTACATCTCTGCACCTTCGTTTCCTGTCGGGTTAAAACTAAATATTTATCCCCGCTACCTTATGTTTGTTCTCTCCGTCCAGTTGTATTGCCACTTTGGCCAATTTCATGGCATTCTGAAGGGGTTTTAAAGCGCTGTCAGCCGTAGCCATTCTAAATCCGGATATTCTGCAGGTCTTTTTCTTCTTCGTGTTTTTATTTAAAAATTCCGAGTCGCTCACAAAGAATGACACCGCCCCCTGCTGTTCACGCAGTCACACTGCAGCAACAATTGTCCTCTTTCTCCAAGAGAAAAACATATTTTTAACTGAGTTACACAAGAGGGACAAAACTAAAACTATGGCCCCACCCAAGGATCAAACTCCATCAATATTCTTGAAGAAAAAATACACAAATCAACTTTGGTTTTAGATGCAATATGTCAAATTATTCATAAAGAAACACCAAATATTGTTTCCCAGTGACCAAACACACTACGGCTAGGGTTAGGTTCTCCTCAGGGTTTAAAAGGTTATGGCCTTTTGGCTCAGGGCTAGGGTTAGGGTCTCCTCAGGGTTTAATGGG